>NW_020448974.1:2864879-2961675 GCF_003343035.1 Apteryx rowi
CAGCGCGCTGGCTCCAACATGGCTCTGGCGGCGCGGCGGCGCCCCCTGGCGGCGGCGGCTGGGCGCGGCTGGTCACGTGAGGCGCTCGGGGCCTGCTGCCGCCGCCGCTTCCCCCAGTCAGAGCGGAGCGAGCCGAGGCAGAGACGAAGAAACAAGATGGCGGCCGGTGGCGATCCGGAGCGGGACGCCGGCAATTCGGATTGAGCCCTCGGCCCTCACAGCTCGGCGGCCCCCCTCCCCGGCCCGGATCCCTCGCAGGGGGGGGAGCTTCCCCGTAGCCGCCTGTCCGGACTCCGAGCGCCCTCCCGAGCCTTCCTTCCCCCTCCCTTCCCCCCTCGGCCAGCGCCCAGAGATGCGGGGCCGGCGAGGCAGGCCGCCCAAGCAGCAGCAGCCGGCGGCGGCCAGCGCTCAGGCGAGCTCCCCGGCTCCGCCCGCCCCGGCGGGCCCCATTGGGGGGCTGCGGTCCCGGCAGCGGGGCAGCAGCCGCGGCAGGTGGGCGACCTCGGCCCAGGCGGAGACGGCGGGGCCCAAGCAGAAGGGGGCCGGGGCTGCCCAGGCCTCTTCCTCCGCCGCCACCTCCCCCAGGGGGGGCAGCAAGAGGAAGGGAGGCAGCGGCGGCAGCAGCACCCCTGGTGGGGGAGGCAGCAGCGGTAAGGGCAGGGGCAGGGCCGGGGCTGGAGGAGCAGGGGGAGGAGGCGGAGGAGGCAGCTGCAACAGCCAAGGCAGGGCTGCCTCGTCCAGGAGGAGCATCAGCAAAGTGGTGTACGACGATCATGAGAGTGAAGAGGAGGAGGAGAGCATGGTGTCCGAGGAGGAAGAGGAGGGA
Source organism: Apteryx rowi (assembly GCF_003343035.1). Taxonomy (NCBI): domain Eukaryota; kingdom Metazoa; phylum Chordata; class Aves; order Apterygiformes; family Apterygidae; genus Apteryx; species Apteryx rowi. The sequence continues at coordinate 2,865,706 of NW_020448974.1, forward strand.
GACCCCGAGGATAACCAGGACTCCGAGGAGGAAGAGGAGGAGGAGATCATGGAGGAGGAGGACGACGACGACTCTGACTACCCTGAAGAGATGGAGGATGAAGACGATGCCAGTTATTGCACTGAGAGCAGCTTCAGGAGCCACAGCACCTACAGCAGCACCCCAGGTAGAGAGTCAGTGGGATGAGCTAAAAACGAGGCGAGGGCACCCCACATGCTCCCTCTAGGTTTGCAAATACACACATGCATGGGAGGAAGAATGCATGCGGACCGTAAGGGATGCCTGCAAGCCCTCGCAGGGAGAGAGGGGTATGCAAATTAACGACTGGCAACCCCACGGATGCAGGGAACGCTGGAAGGTGCTTACAAACACACATGCAGTCAGGGGAGGGAGGAGGGAGGGTAATACATGCTGCGGTAAGGGGATGCTTTGCAAATATGCATAGAGATTCTGGTTGCTGCAGAAATGCATGCTACACCAGAACGTGTTGCAAACAATGTCAAAAGTATATGGAGCATTCACTTAGGATTTTTAAACAAGAGAAAGGAGGTGCCTGTATTGCAAAGAAGTGGTTGCAAATATATACAGGAGAGGATGGTTTGTGCCTGGGAATATAACTTAATGTAATAAGGGAAGGAAGCACATGCAACTTGAAGTGGCCGAAAAAAACACCATAAACACTGAAATTTTGCAGGCTCTTGAAATCAGAGATACAACTGGAAGCAGCATTTATTGGCTTTAAGACAAAACTAGCTTTTCAAGGAGGGAAATGAGGTGCATTGTTCAAAATGGAGATTGCATTGTTATAGTTTAGGGAAAAGTGCACAGGGCCTCATTGCAAGGGTGTAAACCTAGTTTTAGTTAATAAGGCCTTCTTAAACAAAAATTAAAGGGTGGAGGTTGAGTCAAAAGTCTTGCTTTTAAATACTGCATTTATTTTAAGATGTGCCAAGCTTTAAAACTCATGGTGGGGTTTAAAGCTCTTTAATGTCATTGTGATGATATTTAATCTTTTTTTTTAACCTCTAGTAGCAAATTTGAGCTCAATTTTTTTTTTTTTTTTTTAGGACCCGCATTCTTTTTTGTCTGTAATTAGTTCATTAGGCATGTGGGTTTGAAGCCTTAAAAAGTCTTTAGATAAACTTAAGCACTTTAGGTTTATTTGAATTAATTCTAGAATGGAGTTCAGGCTTAGGATTTTTATTTTTTGTCTCTGAACCAGGAGAGGGGTTAAACTTAGGGATAACCTGGGAGTGTGTTGCTGAATTGGGCTGCAGGATAACAAACACTGTTGCTGTACAAGTATTTGGCCAATTTGGAAGGGGGGAGGAACAGGTTGTGTTTAAAAAAAAAAAAAAAAGCAATGCATTTAAGTGTGTAGTTTTGAACAGCTAGCAGATCACTTTAAAAAAGGGGGAAGTACTGGCTACTAAATGTGCCATTTGTTTTTATTTTAGTTAGTTTAATGATATCAGTCCATTATGTGACACTCTAATAGTCCTTTAAAAAAGCGTGTCTGTATCTATATAGATATATATACAAATATTTAAATTTATATCCGTATCATCAGGAACCTAAGGGAATTAAAAGTAAATACGTATGTTATTTAATGAATTAAAATCAGAGATAATTGGTTTTTGTTTTTTTGAATGAGTGTTAGTTTACCTGTTGCTGGGATGTACTACAATGAAATTGAATTCCTTTGAATATTTATTACTTTAAAGATTGAGGTCTAGCTTCACAGAAGAAAAAATTCTGAAGTACTCTTTTTTTAACTCTTTGTTTTCTGTTTAGTTGTGGTAACTTTCATTCTGACTATCTTTTTGGTGCTTTTGTCGGGGGAAAAGATATTTTTATCACTTTAAGTGGCTAGGTCAGGAATATATTTTGACATGAAAATCCAGTCTGAAAAAAGAGTTCTACAAAATATGGATTTTTTTGATTTTTGAGATATTCTGGCAAATAATAAGTTATCTCTGTGTGCATTGTTGTGCAAGCATAGACAGGTTTTAATTGGTATCTGAGTAGCAGAAATTGTTTTGGTGATTTATATGCTTATTTTCCACTTGATCAAGGAAACTTCAGTTTTAGCTTTTTTAATAAGTTTAAATGTAAGCATTTTAATCATAATATTCTATAGAGTACATGGTATTCTGACACTAACTGATTGATAGTTAAAGCACCTATGTTGTTTTGGCAATATGCTGGAACTTCTGATTAGTTAGTATTGGTCTGAAGGCTTTTTTTTCCTTTTTTTTTCCTTTTTTTTTTTCCTTTTTAAGAGACACACTGTTGCTGTTTTGCAAAGAAGAAGGTGCAGACTTTTGATTTGATCAGCTAAGTCGCTGTCTTGTTTCTGCTTAATGAATATCTATACTGTGAACACTGCTACATAGTGGTGGTACTAATTGAAATCTTAGTCTTATCGTAATCCAGGAAAAGATTCTTGACATTAGAACAACTTTAATTGGCAAGAGAAAGATCCACCCGATCTCAGTATCTTTTTATCTGACAGTGGCCAGTGGAGAGAAAAGTGGTAAGAGTCGGGCAAGCATATAATGATATGTCTTCAGAATATCCTCACAGGCTCTAGTGATCCTGAGTCAGGTGCATGCTGAGCCAGAATTGGTCTGTAGCTCTTGCTGTATTTCTTTTTCATTCGTAAACAGGTCTTCAGACCAGACAAACTGTAACATACAGTGGCAAAGTTCCTGTGGTTAACTACGCAGTTCAAAGGAGTATCTCCTTTTTTGTTTTAAAACAAAAATTCTGACTCCTGACAGTATTTATTTGATGCCTGCTAGTTTTCTGCTCAAGGAGATTATGAACAATTGTTCTCTATTTATCTTCTCTAGATCACGTGCAGCCTGAATTATTACCACCTTCAGGTTGTAGTCTTTGGGGTTGAAGAGGTTTTTGTAGAGCAGGATATTGAAAAATTGCAATACTAATCAAACTCTCCTTGTCTCCAAGATTTTACACGTAAATCACATTCCACTTAAGTGGGTGAAACAGTGTTACAGTTTTTCAAAGTTATTTTGAACAGTGAATTTAAAGAGCACAGTGCAACGTCTCTAGCCGAGTAAGGTTCAATTCTTATGCTCCTCTGTGAAGTTTATGATATATCCTGAACTTGGATGTTGCAGTACTTTTTTACTGTGTTATTATTCAAGTATTTAGAGAAGCAAAGCTTTAGAAATGATAATATGCCTTTGATATGCTTGATAATGGTATAGTTAAATTTTATTGTGTGAATGTATATGATGTTTATCACTTCTTTTACTGGATGGATCTTTGGTAGAGGGATTGTGTATGTATTACCCCTTTTCTGTTTTCCCTTTGTATTCTCAGAAGGTAGGTGTGCTTTTAGGATAGGTAATCCTGTACATCTGGTGTCACAAAACATTTTTGCCATTACCTGTCCACTGTAACTTTTACTTTAGGCTTGTCACAATTGCATTAGGCATACCAAGAATTTTCCGGACATTGCAGAACTTTAAAACATGACTTAATCAAGATGCCTAAAAGTGCTTCCTTTTTTGTTTCTTTTTTTTAAATAAAAAACTTGGAAAACTAGCTTTAAGAAGATCTGTTCATCTAGATTTTGGCTGAGATAATAAACATCAGACTATCTAACGAGCAAATGCACAACAGTGGAGTTGCGCGCCAAAAGATTATCTCATTAAAATATTTTTAATATAGTTTTTGGATGGATGTTGCCAGTCTGTGAGCATTTACAGTGACTGACCAATGCTTTTGCTTAGCCAGTTGTTTTATCAGGGTGCTCCTACCTTTGGGGCAAAATAATTCAACTGGAAATGGCAGGTGCTGCATTTTGTGAGTCTGTGAGAATTTTGTATCTTAACATATTTTCATGCTCTCGAGGAGTTAAGTCAACACATTGAGATATGATAGTAAGGTATGCAGCCTCTTTTGTCTGATACGTGAGAATATTCACCAGGCTCTCAAACGTCTTACCTAGTGTATCCTGTTCTCTAAATTAAATCTGGCATTCTCTTATTTTACTATTTAGAAATCTGAACTTTGATTTGTAATCTAGAGGAAGTATCACTAGTTCATCATGAAAAATGTAGGAGGCAATTTCAAGTCCTAGCAAAGAAGTTGTGTAAAAGGCCAACTTAATAAATTTGTGGTTAATTCTGTTGTATTGACATGCAAATTTGCAGTTTATCTGAAGAGAGAGTTTGTCAATTCAGTCATTTTTCTAAGAAATTCTGTGCAGCAAATACCTTATCATTATCAAAGTATGTACATTGTAAAAATTGTAGAATAATTTGATGTACTGCAGATGAATTCATCATGTGAACTTTTCTGTAGGTCTGCAGTAAAATTGCATAGCTGACTTTGGTATTGCATGGAACTAGCATAAAGACAATAAATGTGGACTTTGATAGACTTGGGGGGAGCTTGCTCCTTTTTGAAATTAATTATAGCCTATCCCAAGTATGTCCCAACTAATAAGTTGTCGGTCAGTGTTTCTGAAAAGTAATTGTTACGTTAATATTACCTTTTTTTAAATTTATTTTTGCATTTGCCTGGATTCTAGGCACAAAGGAGTTGTGACTTGGAGTACTTCTCAGAATGACCACATGGAGTTTCTTTTGCTACTTGCATTAGTTATCCGAATGCTAAAATGATGCTTTATAATATGGAGGGGTTATATGCCTGGCTTGTACTAAGGTTCTACTCATGGCAATAGTGTTGAGAAATTAAACTCTTAAAGTAAAATCAGTAAAGGGTCCCTGTTCGATTCAGAAGCATACTGACATCTTAGAGATACAAACCAGTAAAAATAACAAACAGCCAAAGAAACTTCAAGCTATGTTTTTGAAAAATATAAAGACCTAGTGCTCTGCAAAGCAAGGTAGTAGTCATTCATAACGTAGAACATGTTTAGAATTTCTGTGACATGAGTGCTCTCAGCAAAATGCTTTCAGATCTAGTCTAGTAACTGGCTGTTTTCTCATTCTTGCAGCAACTCTGACATTTTTTGCGGTGGTCGGTGTATTGCTTTTTAATGCTGGTTTAGGTTTTAAGTTTTATCTGGTTTTCTTTTTCCAGACAAAAYGTGTAAATTGGGGTTACAGAGCAATATTCATATTGGAGCTAAGGTAGAATTAGACATCATATCATACATCATAAATACACATCATAAAATAGAGTAAATAAATCATATTCCTTCAGAAAAGTTTTCTTGAAGAGATTTGAATTGTGAATATTAGAAACATGTTGATTGTCATGTAAGCTTCCCCCTCACCCCCCAAGGGGGGGAAAAGGTTTTGAAAATGTCAAAGCCTTTAATTTTGACCCATCTTAAGCTATTTTGATTTTCTATTTTGGTACTGCTTTTCATAATATATTTTTATTTTATGTTAAACTGATTCACTCTAATTTTACTACTTTTTTCCTCTCTAATGTAAGCTGAGCAAATGTTCTCCCAAGAGGTGTACTTTTAATTGAGGAACCAGTTTGGCTATTGTTGTGTAAAGCATGTAGCTATATCCAGTTTATGCATTTTGCCAGAAAAAAAACAAAAATCTGCTCTTACGTATTTTTATCAACTGTCCTAAAAGTTTTCAATTTTCTCAGTGGTGTTTAGCAAGAACTTCTGTGGTGTGTTCTCACTTGAAATTTTTGTGGTGCAAAGTAGTATGTGGAGTAGCAAATGGCTGATTCTTATGTATTTATTAACACCAAACAAAAATAAGATAATATCACTGAGTTAAGGAGAGTGTGCAAAAGCCAAAATTCCTAGGAGGAAGGAAAGCATAGAAGAGGGCATCTGTCCCTAAGGAGTACTCGTGCTTCCAGAATATCATATAATTGCCAATTGGTCTTTATGTTGAGGGGTTTCTCTAGTGACTCATGATCTGAAAAACAAAAACAGCTCAGTTCTATTTTGCTAAAGACTAACTTTTACATAAGAGTAACATAGTTTGACTTGACTTGTGGGACTTGAAGCCAAAAATTAATCTTTCTTCTTATTGGAGGCAAATTGAAAACCCTTTTGCTTGCTGGGGTCAGTTCTGTGGAGTGTTCCTGTGGGGTTTTGTTTGTTTTATTTTTCTTCTCCTGTGATGGATTACCGAAGTATCGGAAACTCTGCAGGCCATACCTTTTCTTTCCCCTGTACTCTGAGCTTCCTCCTCCATTGCAAAAGTGAATAAAAAGCTCTAAGCTGGAGTCTGGGTGCCCAAGTGATGAGAAATTAAGAGGAAGGGAAAGTTTTTAGAGAAGAGAAATCAGACTAGTTGTGAGCTTTCTGATCAAGAAATGCTGGAACTGGTGCTGTTTATTTCCGAGGTCGGATACCAGAGCAGAGTATTTTGTATGTAGGACTACATCGTCCAGACCATCATTTGAAATATGCTGGGCTGAAAAACTATATTTACTGTTGCTCTACATCTGGAGTGAAGGGATGTGTAACATAAGTTACACGTAAGGTGTAATAGGACTTTTGTGACTTTTGTTAGGCTACATGTATATGGTGATTGGAGTGTAACTGAAGGCACAAAAAGCATGGAAGTAATATTTGGTCGCAGTACAACCTTTAAATATTATGGACACTTGTGTAGTAGTTTAGTGTTTTAAATAATAATAGTGTTTTAAAACTGGCTACATAAAATAAATGTTAAATATGGTTAAACTATTTGCAAGTTTCATGTCCTCCTGGGTTAAAGAGTTAGCAGATGTCACTTTCCCTTTCTTTCGGTCTGTGTATGAGAATGGAAACAAGCTTTTCGATCCTTTTCAGCTCCAGTGCATTTCTAAATTTTTGAACTGAATAGCTTGAACAGACTGAAATTAAAAAAAAAAAAAAAAAAGCAAGAGTAAAAAGAATTTTTTTGAATTGCTTCAGTAAATCCTGGTTCTGAGTGCTTAGCCTGTGACTTCACCAGTTCAGTGACTTCATTTTATTTCAAATATCATCAACATGTTTTGCTTAATTATTTGTAATATAAATTATTTTAATAGATTATGGTAAATGTAAACTATAATTATCAATATCTATAATTAAATGCACCATGTGAATGAAATTGTTTACTCTTTAATTTTAATTACAGGCAGCTCTTCAACTAGAGAATTCAAAATAGGGAGAGGCAACTATTGCAGACTACTTCATCAATTTTGGAGACAACTAGTGAAGGAATGTGATTTAGAAAAAGTATATCTATGCTTGATTCAAGTATAATGCTGAGACACTAGATGATCTGAATGGAGTAGAGGTGGATGTTTTCTCTGTATTTGTACTGGCTCAACTTGAAGGTGGAATTTGATTCAGGGGTTTGGTTAAGATGTAGAAACTAGCATAGAAGTATACAATTTGTATGTAATAACTTTTGTCCATTTTGGAAAACTTAAGTGTGAATAGATGGAATCTCTTTAATTGAGGTTAGATACATCAAGACTCAGCTTAGTCTAGTCAGTCAGTGGTGGTGCTTAGAGGAGAAGTAACTTCTGCTAGAACACTTGCTCTGGAATCCTCTGACTTTTTTTTTTTTTTTTTTCCCTGGACAAGGTATTTTCTACTTAGAATAAAAACCTACTGCTATGAGAAGAGATTTCCACAGACAAGAAACTATGTAGGGCAAATAGTAAAAATGATTTATCCAAAGTTAAGTAAACTATACCAAGCTATATTGAAAATTGTTAATTGTAAGTGTAGTAATACAAAGTTTAAAAAGAAAATCAAACAAAAGTATAATTTTGTTGACTGCTCAGTGTGGTCATTGCACTGAATTTATATTACACTGTTTCCCATATTCTTTAAGTACATATTAATCTAATGAACATATATAGTGTCCCAAATGAAAATAAATGTTCATTGTTATGTAATCATCACTTGTATAGTCTACAGAAGCTTGCACTTCTTTCTTAAATATTTAAGCTGATACCACTAAATTAATCACACTTTTTTTGGAGATGGTGCTCAGGCTTCCTAGTGGAGGGCAAAATCCATGACAATTGACAATAAAAAATGGAGTTGTCAAATCCCAGTATCTCTTAAAAAAAATTTTTTTTTGAAGATAGAAATGGTTGAAGAGACCACTTTTTATTTTTTCTGCTGGTGAACATAAAATTAAAGCAATGGACAGCTCTATTTTAGCATGTTGTGACTTATTTTAGCATGTTGTGACTTATTTTAGCATGTTGTGACTTATTTTAGCATGTTGTGACTTATTTTAGCATGTTATTGTGGACATGTTAGAGCATAGGAGGCAGTGTGGTTCCTTTGTCATTCAAGTAAAACTCCTATGCTAAACTACATCATGTAAAAAGCAGAGAGTTTCTGAGTATTCCATGTCACCAACTTTGGGAGAATGATGACCTTTGAGTCCCACCTGGCTGGTATTCATGAATCAATCTAACACCCAGTTTATGCCAAATCCAGTCACTCCCCACAGTGGAGTGAGATGGGTAGTAATTTTTGTCTTCTGCCTTAAATCATTCTGTCGTTTGGGCTCTCAGATGAGCATATGAATCTCTATGGCTTTGAATAGAGACTCTTGTGTGCAAATTACAGGGTTAGAAAGTTGGCCACCCCTACCTGAGTAGGACAAAACTATACTGCTAATCTTATGTATTAAGTTTGAATTATTGAATACGTTTTGGAAAAGAGAGGCTTTTCCTTGAAGTTAGAGCTTGATAAGTTGAATATTGTAGGAAAAGTTAATATTTGAGGGGTTTTTTGTTGTTGCTCTTTGTTTGTTTTGTTGTTTAAGACCTTGTGTCTCTGAAGAACAACTTTGTAAACTTGAGCTGTAATCTTCAAAAAACCTTCATGTAGGTTGGAACCGCCTTTAAGCAGTGTAAACTATGTGGACTGTCAGGACCCTACAGATAATTAGCAATGAAATAACTATCAGAATTACCGAAAAGCCTGGAGTCCTTACTTTGAATTCAAAACTGCCTTTCTTAGGACTACATGCCAAAAGTTCTTTTTTGTCCTTCCCTTCAGTTGCCTGTACTAGTGGAAAGGGGGAATCTACTCAACCTGGAGAACATAGAAAATGGAAGGACAACATAAACTTACATTTCTGTTCAAAACAGAGACTGTAGAACTTTGATATCATTCGTATCATATTCAGTTGCTCTACAGTCTTAAGTTCAACAGCTACTTGAGAGTTCTTAAGAATTTAAGAGCGCCTTGTCAAAAAATGTGTAACTTTTTCGCTGGAGATGAGACTTTTTTCTTAAAGCTGTCACTTTCTTGAGTCATTTCTTGAAATTACAGTTTATACGTCAACAGTAATACATGTAAGCACAAATTCTCTGGAATATCCCAATCACGCTTTGTGGGATTCTCTTCTTGACTTCAATTTTTCTTCAGAGGGGGTATAGCAAATGTCAATAACGAATCAAAAGTGAAATTGAAAGAAAAAGCATAGAAAGATCTGAGATACCATGCAACCAAGCCATTCCATGTAAAATATGCTTGGATACTGTTTCTTCCTAAAATATTTTGCATCTTTGAATGCCTCCCTTGTTTAGCTCTGGAAACCAGTTTTTATGCAGTGCAGAATTACTCAAAACAGGTCAGCTTCAGAATAGAGAGAAATGATTTTGAGCTCTTGAGAAATGGTGTGTGATTTACAGTGTGAATTGAAATTTGGAGCATTAACAGTGATACAGCATACTTTATTATGGTATTAAGTGATGTGCTTCATATCTTAATAGCACATTTTTTTTACACCACTAATTGCAGCAATATGCTTCTTTTTCAACAGGATGGGTTAAAGAACTCTCTTAACATTTCCAGAAAATGTTAGGAATGCCTTGGTTTAAGGTTCTTTTTTTGCCTCTCCTGTAGTTTGATGTAACATAAGTATATCAGTTTTCGTCTCTTGTGAAAGAGACATCAGACACTACCGAAGAAGGTAGATGGATAGTCTGTTTTTTCAATGGAGGATGAAAACAATATACAAGAAGGAACTATAACTTTTTTTCAAAGTATCACATGTCAAAAAATGAGAGGAAATAAGTGGTGTTTGCTTCTCAGCCATGTTCATTCTTTCTGGTTTATCTTTGCTGAAACTATAGTCTCTTTTGGTCTTTTCTGATTCGTGTAGGTAAGTCAGGGTCATCTTTCACATTACTTGCTTCAGGGGCTGATTCCTTCTGGGCTTAACTGTGTGATAGACAAAGTATTTTTCAGCTACAATTGCAGGCACTGAAAGAATCCAAGTTTATAGTTCCACCAGCTTTTTGTGACATTTGGACTTAATGAAGGTTATTAGTGATTTCAAAATATCTTGTGCTGTCCTGTGTGACCATTTAATAGGGCTGGCCCTACACCATCATGCATTTTCCAGAGGAAGTTTCAGAAACCTAAAGTAATTTCACATGTAAATGCAAGTATTTTTTTTGTTGTTCTGTTGTGTGGTCTTTCAGCTTTATGCCTATAGGATTTTGGATCCTGATGATAGAAATGTTGTGTTTAATCAAGGTGTTTCTTGCTGTAAGAACACTTGCTTTGTGTCTATCTGTGAAACTACTCCATTTTTGTTTGCTGTGTTTGAACATTTTCCACTGATTTGTGCAGCAACATATTGGAAGGCAGTCATATAAGCATTCTTTCATTTTCCACAGTGTCAGAACTCAACTAAACTTGGAAATTTATTTTTATATGCAGCTGATGTTGATCCGTTACTTGTGTAATGGAAACATCTGGCAGTTCATCTTTTAATATTATTTCAGAGTGCCTAGTTGTTGCATAAGATTTCATTCACATTTTTAAAGTTTGAGAGGGAGAAATGTATCTGGTGTCCTCTTGCCATGCTAGCACAATTGTTGTTTTGTTTTTTCTTATGGAATCAATTGGCAAACTCTTATACCTCAAGATATTTCTTAAATGTAGTTTTTATTTTTGGTAACTTTTTACCTCAAGATATTTCTTAAATGTAGTTTTTATTTTTGGTAACTTTTTTCCTAATCAAGACATTTGAGTTCTGATGATGGTATTTTCTAATTCAGCAGATCTGGTTTTGTGCATCTGTCTGCTTTAGTGATTTTTTTTTCTTTTCCTCACTGTTATATTAGGGAATCTCTTCTTTATTTGTGGGAAAAGTATTGGAAAGAATAGGGTTGAACAAATGCCGCAGAGAACCTCTTGATGATGATTTCCAAGATGACCAGAATTCACTTCTGTTAATGTCCCTGGCAATCACAGAACTTGATCAAGAAATTAACATGAAGCTTGAAATTCCAAAATGCTGGTTGTATCACTCTTCAATCTCAGCTCACACTGCGTGTAATATAGGTCACTTGCTGTTAAAATATGCATATGAAGTTGCTATTATGGACAACTTCTTTCCTTTGGATTTTCCCTGTGAATAAAGTGCTTCCTGCAGACCACTTCTCTGTGTAGCATTGATAAATATAAAATTTTATTGTTGTCCAGAATTTTTGCAGGCTTACAGGAGGACCTAAAAATAGTTTTGCATCCCAGTTCTGGTTTTAAACTAACGATTAATTTATAAGATTGTCTAAATTTTAAGGTTTAAAAAACAAAGTTTTAATGAGTGCATATTAATACTTTAACTGGTAGCTGCAAAAGAGTTGCATATAACTGGATATTTTTGCACTAATTCAGTAGAGGTATAAAATATTTATTTAAAAAAATTCTAATAATACCATATACAGAAGCTTTTTTCCTCTTTCCTTCTGTGTGACATCTAGTATAGTAGAAGTAAAGGCATGAAAGCATAACATCTCTTCTAACAGACTGATTATGCTCAGTGCCTTTTCTGTTACGGAATGAAACAGCTCTGCAGATTAGCTGTGTTAGACTTAACCTTCCCTAATTCCACCTTCTTCTTATYCTGTGGTTGTCTCTCCTGTTTTATTGAAGCATGGTTTGGGAAGCAATTGGGAATTCCTGAAGCCTTTTTATAAAAATGTCGCATTTGATTTTTGTTTCTGGCTTGTCAGTGTGCAGGAGAAATATTCTATTTAGAAATCATTGGACAAGAAAAGTGATTTAAGTTCACTTTTATAATTCAGTTCTGTTGAAATTGATAGCCTGAGACATCGGCTTGGCACAGACTTTCCTATGTGCTATTACTGAATAGGAATATTGCTTGCAGTATTTTAATACTTAATCTTTTAATCTGTTGTCTGAATCTTGATTCCTCCAAGTTTAAGTTAACATGCCAAGAAAGAATAATAAACTAGTCATGCTGAATAAAAATGAGAACTTCTWAACTAATATTTTGGCTGAAGGAAATGTCTGTGTTTAAATAATTTGAACATTTACGATTCAACATGTCACTTTAAATATTCAAGAGAGATATAGTGTATGGGAAATGCAACTGCTCTAAGCATCTGAAGGAAAACTTCAGATTTATGTATCTTATTTTTTAGTCTTAATTAAAATATCAGATTGTTAGCTGAATGTCACATTTATGTAGCTGTGAAGATAATCTTTAATTTTCAGTAGTTTGGAAAGAGTGGGACACAGAAAGGTCATTGCTGATAGACGTTTTAATACATTGACTTGTGAATGGCAAAATTCTTACTGTTATTTTGAATTCCAGGTAGGAGAAGACAAAGAGTGCATCGTCCTCGTTCTCCAATTTTGGAAGAAAAAGATATCCCACCTTTGGAGTTTCCCAAATCCTCAGAGGACTTAATGGTGCCTAGTGAGCATATAATGAATGTTATTGCCATCTATGAGGTACTAAGGAACTTTGGCACTGTTTTACGCCTCTCTCCTTTTCGTTTTGAGGACTTCTGTGCTGCTCTGGTAAGTCAAGAGCAGTGCACACTTATGGCAGAGATGCACATAGTGCTTTTAAAAGCAGTTTTACGTGAAGAAGACACTTCAAATACTACCTTTGGACCTGCTGACCTCAAAGATAGCGTTAATTCCACTTTATATTTCATAGATGGAATGACGTGGCCAGAGGTTCTGCGGGTATATTGTGAGAGTGACAAGGAATACCATCATGTTCTTCCTTATCAAGAGACAGAGGACTATCCTTATGGACCAGTAGAGAATAAAATCAAAGTTCTGCAGTTCTTAGTGGATCAGTTTCTTACAACAAACATCGCACGTGAAGAGTTAATGTCAGAAGGTGTTATCCAATATGATGATCATTGTAGGGTTTGTCACAAACTTGGGGATTTGCTTTGCTGTGAAACTTGTTCAGCCGTGTACCATTTAGAGTGCGTGAAACCACCTCTTGAAGAGGTACCGGAGGATGAATGGCAGTGTGAAGTCTGYGTAGCACATAAGGTGCCTGGAGTAACTGACTGTGTTGCTGAAATCCAAAAAAATAAACCATACATTCGACATGAACCCGTTGGATACGACAGGCATAGAAGAAAATATTGGTTCCTGAACAGGAGAATTATTATGTAAGTAAACTAATTGTTTAGTGTTTTCTGAAGAATGATATTCTATTGAATGCATATTTAAAAATGACTTTCCTATAAAGTTACTATTGCCATCTTAAAATTATTTTTTTCTTTAGGTAAGACTTTTGCATGCTTTTTTTGTAGATCGTTTTCTAAAGACCATGTAATTCATCCATCAGTTTTCTCTAAAATAAATAGTTTCCTAACCCATATGTAAAAGGGGGGAGGGGGAAGCAATACCTGCAGTTTAATTTTAATGTGCACTAAAAATGCATGAATGTGAGAGGGAATTTTAATGAGAATTTTCCAGCTTCCTGTTAAAGTTATTGAAACATGGTCTAACTCACTCTCTTTGTGATCATGTGATGGACAGAAGACCAGTTTTGGTGTATTGCCACTTGCTTAGATAGTTGTTGGCTATTGGATACTGGTACTGTTTTGTACCTGCCTTTGTGAAACTAAGACTGCTTTTCAGAATCACTCGAAGATATTCACAGTATCTGCTAACTAGAAATTTAGAAAATACTGTGTGAAACTTCTGTATGTGTAAATGAAATGACAAGAAACACCTGCCTTGAAGCAATCTTGTACTCTGCATGTTTGACGCAATTTCCAATTCATGATTGGTCTTGGGATACTAATGCAATAAGCGTAATAATTTCTGTTAGCAAGGGCATTGTGTCCTTAGTGAGATAGTAGACAGTGTCTTTAAGAGGGCTTATGAGGGCTGTTGATGACCTTGAGTCTTGCAAATGAGAGATGCTTCTGAAGAACTCATTTTTAGTCCTTTAAAAGTGTCCTTTTCCTGCTTTTTTAATGTAGTGTTAATTGATGCTTAAAATATTAATTATTGATCTTTTTTCCTGTGGTGTTCTTTCATATTTGTCAAAGAGTTAGTGTTTGATTATTTTTATTTTTTTCAGGTCATAATCACCACAGTAGTATCAGATAGCCTTTCAAAAGATGCAGGAAGATAGCTACAGTATGTGACATACCATTCAGATTGATCAACAGGATATGATGGTCAGCCTGAAGGTGTGGATATCCTTATTTTTCCGTAGCCTCGTACAGAAGCTTCTAGCTTCTGTTTCCAGAAAATCTGTTGGAAGTTTGATTTAAAGAGATATTCTTGCTGGATGTGTTGAGCTACAGTCTCCACCAGTAATGGATTATTATTCTACTCTCCCACTGCTGTGGTTGAGATCTAAGAAGCTTTCATCCTGAAATAAACATCACATTAACTCTCAATTTACATAAATCAAAAATATTTCAAAGCCTGATTTGCCAGTGGTCCATAAAACTTTGTAGTTCATCTCTTTCTCTAACTTTGACATTGCTATTTTAAGGAAGTACGAAAATGTCAGCACAAGATTTCTTTTTCTTTTCCTGATACAGGTTCAGATAAAGAAACTGGAAGTATTTCAATAAAATCGTTTCTTTAAATAGTGCCATTCCTCTTGTACTGGAGATTTTCTGCAAAAAATCATACTTTTTTGCCAGAGTTTCTGCCCAGTAAAATGTATTGTAGTCCTTCATTCTGATTATGTCAGCCTTGGTAATGATCTCTAAATTAGGAAATTAGCCTATGAGAAAAAGGCAAATCATTCCTCTTTTTTCTGATTGTTTTCTGTTTCAATAAAACAAGCCTGAAGAGTGGAAAAATTGCCATGCATTTATTATTGACTAAAACTGGTAGTTTGCCCATCTGTTTTCTCTCCAATTTTCAGACATCTGATTTCCTTGGAGAAAGTGTTTGAGGTGAAGGCATCTGAGAAATCGTTAACGAATTTGTATCCAACGTAGATTTCCCAGTGAACGTGAATTTTTGTTCACTTTTATATCCAAGTTTATGCTCARTTAGCATAACTTCTTAACTGAGTTGAAATATCGCAGGAGACACAGATATTAAATTGGATACAGAATTTAAATGTGCACTGAGTGTAAACCCTTTGTGTTGTGGATTTGCATAGTTACAGAAACAGACATCGCAGATGCGCTGCCGTTAGTTTCCATTATGTATGGGTAGATTTTCCAGTTTCTGGATAAACCATACTGTTGATGCAAATGCACTTCAATTGGCTTTCTGTGAAGCATTTTGGGTTTATTTGCATTGTGCTGTGTTTCGGGGAAAACTTGCATAGCACCATAACTAAACTAAAGGAGGTAGCTGTACTGCTTCTGGACCTAGCTGTGTGTTTATGTAGCATTTCCATGAGTCAGATTGGGTCTGGAGGTAGCTGTACTGCTTCTGGACCTAGCTGTGTGTTTATGTAGCATTTCCATGAGTCAGATTGGGTCTGGAAGCAGTAATATAACCGATTCTTCAATAGCGGGGTGTTCCCAGTCTCCCTTTTTTCCATATAGCAGACAGTTGAGTATGTTATACTGAAATTTATAGAGAGTGTTCTCTTGTCTTGTTGAAATGCTGTTCATTGGTGTTCTCTCTCAGTATCTTGAATCGTCTAACCCAAGAACAATCTTTATGACTTTCCAGGTCTTTAAAATCTAGTAGAAACCTGACTGGTTACAGGAAACTTTCACCATAAAACTTGAATGAGGTTAACACAGGTATAGTGACGGTAATTTTCTTTTCCAAGGAGCAGGAAAAAAGAGGACTCTCCTGGTAACCAGAGAAGAGTAAAGGAAAATAGTAGCAGGATTATAAGTGAAGGACAGACTGCTCTGTTAGACTTTGGGAACAAACAAACAAACAAAAAAAAAAGAGCCTGGTTATGAAGGATACATAATTGATATTTTTTTGTGCTTTAATTACCTGCATTTTAACAAATTATAGATATTCTCCTCTGTGCATGATTTTGATATCTCTCCTTTCCAACACTTGAGGTAAAAGTTGTTCTGAAGATGGGTTTGACTTAATGCTGTCCTGCACTGGCAGAACAGTCGTGTTCTGCTCGCTATTAGAGGCCTAGAAATTAACAGGCAAAATCCAAACAGTCACTTTGGGAGATTTTAAGATTAAACAGACAGGCCTTTTCTATCTATAATACATAAGTGGGTTGGTAGTTGTTTTTTTCATAGAGAAAGTTTAATTGAAAACAATGTGTTTCCCAAAAACGTGGATTATTTGATTTTAGGAAGGTTTTGATACAGCCAACACTTCAACATATTTGAAGTGGAAATAAATCATACAAGTGCTTCTAGTTGTAAAACTACAGGTTTGAAAATTTTCTCTCTAGCCCATTGGAAATAATTGTTACTTCAGTAGAAAAGACATTCTTATTCTTGTAAGGTTGCAGGCATTGAACTTAAAAAAATATATATATAATATAATAATAATTCCCATTAGGAGTTCAGTAGGCAAGTGATTTGTTCCAGAAATCTTAATTCACATTTTATTAATGTAAGTTTTATGCCCTAATTGGGGTTTATTTAAAGAAAAATACATCCATATTCCATTTCAAATCAAAATAGATGAGAGCTATAAATAATACAGCAAAAAAAGTTTTTATTGGATTTTGCCTTTACTGATTTTTGGGTAATGATAAAGATTTTCAAAACATAAATAGAAAAGTACTGTATGTTTACAGACACAAGAATAAATGTAGTATATCCGTTAATTCCTCACTTTTTTGTATTCTTACTGCAGGTCACCTAAGTTGAAAGATTACTCTTCCCTTGTGGTCCCCAGCCTTTCTGTTCCCATACGATACGCTTCTGCTAGTGTAAACGTACCTATGGGTGCTTCCAAAACAAGTTTTGTCAGAAATATGTGGTTTGGGTTAACTATTTTTCAAATAATCCTGATGGAACCAGAGTAGAAAGCAGCTTCACAGGCAGTCATTCGGGTAGATCTGGAGCAGTTGTACTCTTCCGCAGTACAAGGTGGGATGGACAGAATCACAACCAAACCCACTAGAATTTTCACAGCACTTCAACATAATTCAATTTATGTATAATGTGCATAAATGTGCATAATGTTACTTAAAATTGAATCATGCAAAAACCACTTCATAATGGAACAAAAGCACTTACTACCTAACTAAATTCCAGGGAAATACAGCTTTAAAAATGAAAAAACAGAGTTTATGTGAATTATTAATATCCTTTAGGTTCAGTGACCGTAGCGTACTGCAAAACCAGCTGTTTCTCTACACTGAACAGGATCAAACCGCATCTCTGATGCCTTGGATAACTGAAGGATAACTTGAAGGATAACCGCCAAAAACCTGAACTCCATGAAATTAGATTGTCATATCAAGTTTGTTAAAATCATTAGGGTGTACTCACAAATGCAATGTGGGCCAATTTATCAAAGAAAACTAATAGATCTAAAAATATCTGCATAAACACCTATTTGAAATCATGGCTGGGGAATTCAGAATACTGAAATCCTAAATTCTTACATTTCTTGTTCTTCAAAGAGCAAGTTTTCTGGGGCTTGCTTACTTCCCCTCCTCTCTCCTGCTGTTGGTAGTTATAAATGTTACCAGTTCATCATACCACAGAATCACACAGAATCGCTGAGGTTGGAAGGGACCTCTGGAGATCATCTAGTCCAACCCCCCTGCTCAAGCAGGGTCACCTAGAGCACATTGCACAGGATTGCATCCAGGCACGTTTTGAATATCTCCAGAGAAGGAGACTCCACCACCTCTCGGGGCAACCTGTTCCAGTGCTCTGTCACCCTCACAGTGAAAAAGTTTTTCCTTATGTTCAGATGGAAGTGTCTGTGTTTCAGTTTGTGCCCATTTCCTCGCGTCCTGTCGCTCGGCACCACTGAAAAGAGTCTGGCCCCATCCTCTCGACACCCTCCCTTCAGATACTTGTACACGTTGATAAGATCTCCTCTCAGCCTTCTCTTCTCCAAGCTAAACAGGCCCAGCTCTCGCAGCCTTTCCTCATAAGAGAGATGCTCCAGTCCCCTAATCATCTTTGTGGCCCTTCGCTGGACTTGCTCCAGTAGTGCCACATCCCTCTTGTACTGGGGAGCCCAGAACTGGACACAGTACTCCAGATGTGGCCTCACCACGGCTGAGTAGAGGGGGAGAATAACCTCCCTTGACCTGCTGGCAACACTCTTCCTGATGCACCCCAGGATACCATTGGCCTTCTTGGCCACAAGGGCACATTGCTGCCTCATGCTTAACTTGGTGTCCACCAGCACTCCCAGGTCCACCACCTTCTTCCCCATCTTGTAACAAGTTTGATAGTATTTTGGGGGGATTCATCAAGTCTTTTATTTCCACATTCATCACTTGCTGAGGGAAATATGCCATGTTTAAACCCATCATTTTGGTTTTGTTTCTTATCCACCTCTTCTGTTTTATAAAGATAGGAAAGTGGACAGTGGGAGGAGGTCTCTTCCCATACCTCCCCTGCAGCAAATCTCAACAAGATTAATAAGCAAGAGAAAATTAATTCCTGAGTCTTTGTTTCAAGGTGCTTACAAAATTAGGATGATGTCACGGAGTCAGTTGTGTTTGTTTTGTGAAGGTTATTTCTGCAAGTTAGCAAGTCAGAAAGTTTAGGATTTGGGCTTGCATTCTGCTAGTAAAGAGCTGCGGAGTTTTAACAAGTTATCATCCCCTTAAATGTTTTGTTGTTCCCTGTCTATCACAGATTACCACTTTCTTTAGTAATCAGTGGAAAGTCCAGTGTTTTAAACATAGGTTAAACATGCCTCCACTGGAAATTGAAGATGATGGATTTAGTATTAAAGCTAGTAAGTATGGATGTAAGTCTCATTCTACTGACTCTGCTCTTGGATGGTAACTTCAGAGCAGAAAATGAGTACGAGTTGTAAAGTTTTAGACTGCTGCAGTAAGTTTTGGTAGGCCTTATTTGTCAGACTGCTTGATGAAAGACTTAGACAATTTAGGTGTGTCTTACAGGGCACAAATTCACTTTGCAGGCCAAATCTGTTCCCCTGCTGTGGGTTTGCTAAAAATTAAGTGTTTACATTCAGAATGCGTGAAAAGGAAATAAAGAACAGAGGACTGTCTTTGGATTCTTCTGATTAAAGTTAAGTTTCTTTTCTCACTGTTACAATAAACACCACTAACAGGAAGAAAAGTAAAAGGTCAATGAATTTCTAAAGACCGAAAGCCAGACTTAGAAAAGATCTTCCATGGAACTTATGTATGGATGCTACAAGGTCTGATGATAATAAGTTCTGATTATGGAGTCAGAAGAAGATCCCTCACTTACCCCTCTGAATCTAAAGGAAAAGGAGTATGATGTTTGTGAGTTAGGAGATGTAAATTATCTAAAAGTTAATTATCAGTGGAAGAAGTGAGAGGAAAAATAATGGAGGGAATAAATCAGCAAAATAAAGAGAATGAAATTACTTTTAGATATAAAATTATTTTATTTACATTATATATATTTTGCTGATAGAGCTGGGTAAACACAGTGATTTTCTTCCTTCTTTCCTGTTCCCATATAGAAGGTTTATAAGTTTAGAAATGGACATTAAACAAATTGGAAATATTGAGATGCATTTGATTTGCCAAATGTCTGTGAAATGAGATAATAAAACATTGTTTGGCCTTCATTTTGATAGCACCAATAAAAAGACAAATTGTTATTCCCGAGTTGTGTGCACCTTCCTTGATTGTCAAAAACAGCAGTTTTTCAGCTTTTCTTTTTTTTTTTCATGATATGAAAAGATTTATCATGCTGTTCTGTACCTCAATGGCTCCTCCTCTACTTTCTCTAGTTAGTTTAAAAGCTTTTGGAATCTTCCTCTGAATAGAAGAATAGTTGAAGGAACAGTTTACTGAATTCTGCAGTTCCTAATTATATCAGCATGGGATTTGGGAAGGGGTCTCTCTACTTCAGAAATACTTTGCTTGAAAGTTCATAGCATTTTGTTCCGTGTTCTTGTTTTTATCACTCTTAAAACTTGCCTCTAAAGTCTGCCAGTGAATAGTTTCTGGCAGTAAAAAGGGCCGAAAGAGGTAGGAAATATTCCTGTGATTCTTTTCTTGCTTGCTTGGCCTCACTTAATGTATGTGACTGAATAGAGTCCTCTGGAGACTGAGTAGACATGTCCAGCAAAAAGCTGGCAATATGTCTTGCTTGTCAGAGGAAAAACTAATTGGGAATCAGTCCTTGTGCAACTTCCCTCACCCTTCCATCTTCTCTGTAGTAATAGCCCAATTCTCTTGATTGCTTCAAAAGGAAAAAGTTATGTTCCTTTAGCCAATTCACCAATTAGGTGCTTAGAAAAAGCTAGCTTGAATCCCTAAATTGTTAATTTAAAATCTAACTAATTTTGCCTAAACAAATTCTGTTGAATGCTTTCTGCAATGGTTCTTTGACTGTTGATGAGTCAGTAATGAGCAGCTGGAGATTTCCACTTGCACATACCTGAATTTTGAAAAGAAAACTGACCAAAGATGAGTTTTGTCTAAGTGTACGTAGTATGAAGTTTGTGCCCTTTAATTTTCTGGCTGTGCTTACTTATATCCAGAGAAAGCTTGAATTCCTTAGCTCCTATTATTAAGGTCATGGTAGCCTTTATTTGAAGAGAAATTCTGTGCTCAAAGAACCTATGTAAAGCAAGCAGAAAGGAAATAAAATACTTCTGCATAATTTCATTGGCCATTTCTAGAATATTGTCAGAGCAGTGCTTTAGTGATTACAGTCTGGACCACATTTGGAAAGGTTAGCGCTTGGTCCCTTCTGTGGAATAGCATCTCTGGGATCCAGTATCGGGCTTCTGCACAGCGTGCGTCAGTTCTGTTGGAAGATTTCTTTATTCTCTTCTTGAATTATGGAGAGAAACTGAAGCTAATTGCTGTTCAGTCCAATGGAACCTTGTAGCTCCAGAGTAGGAAGAAATGATGGGAGAGGAAAATAGGTGATTCTTGGGATTTTCAGGTGACATAGTAATGCATCCTGAAAGCATTAGCATAGCTGTAGCGTTTTTGGATTTGCTAAGTGAAGGGAGGAAGTGTGAGAAGAAGAGAACACTTGGATGATCATAGACAAAATTTAAGCAACGTGCACAGGCTTCTACGCCTGAGCTGCTTGTCTGGAAAACGGGTATTAGCAGAGCCTTACTTCATGGAATGATGTGAGATAAAGTGTTCCAGTTATTGCACACCTAGATCGTATAAGGAGATGCATAAAGGAGGTATCTAGTTAGCAAATAATCACGTGCAATTTATAAATGAATTGAGGGTTCAAAATGGAAGGTAAAGGTGCCCTTTTGGTGAGTTAAGTAATTAAAGTATAAACTTATCAACAGTATTCAGCAATAATGTTTGTAAAGCAGCAATATTAGTATAGCTGCTCTGCCAATTTCCTACTCCCAGCATCCTTATTGGATGTTTGCCAGGGAAAAGAGCAACAGAAATTCAGAAAGCATGGCTTTTCCCTTCCTCTCCAGTTACCTTGTCTTCTTTCCATTCTCACTTTTCTGTTGTGCTTTGTTTCATCTTTTGCTTTTCTTTTGCTGTAAAAAGTTGTATTCTTGCATTCTCTTCTCCCCTTCCATTTTAGTTTTTGAGTGTTTGCTTTTCTTTTCCTTTTCTGGGGCTTTTGTCCACAAACAGTAATAAAAGTACTTCAGTTCCTGTTGTTATTAATAAATAACTTTCTTGGTTTAGAGGAAACTTGGTTTAAATATAAATTTTTCTTTAATATGAAAAATCAGTCATAGAATGTTCCATAAGAGTCAAATGATTGTTGGTCTTAACTTTTTGATACATCGTATGTGGGCAGTGTACAGATTTCCCGAAATAAGCTGTTTTCTCAGAAACATCTCAAATTTAGATAACCTTTTATAACTAACCTGTAATAGCTAGAAGTAGGCTACTGGTAGGCTAGGGGAATAAATGAGCAAGTTTGAATCAATTGCTTTTCACAGGTGAAATCCTCATGAGAGAAAGATAGTGTCTCTTTGCATCACACCAGGTTCTTTGTCAGCAAAAAAAGTATTTTATAATATGGACTTATAAAGTGGACTTTTGTTTTTTAGTAAGGTTTGGCAAAGTACTAGTAGTAGTTTAATTTTGAGTAATATTGTCATTATCTGATTCATGGTAGCCTTATTTTAATGATACTTTGATTTCTGATTGAGTTCTGCTTCATGTGCATGGCAAATATTATACTTTTTTCATAAATGTAATGTGGAAAATAGTAGATAAATGATGGTAAGGTTGCATTAAGGGTGTTTGTGATTCTGAATATGTGAGGCTGGTTTTTAACCATCTTGAATGTATAAGCCATGCGGGGCAGCCAGCAGAGAGGAATACTCAACAAGACTGACAAGGTTTGGTTTGTGCTCTGTGGAGCTGGCTTGGGTCCACCAGCTCCGTTCAGACGCTTCTAACACTGTGGGCCTCTAGTATTCTTCTCTAGACTCCTGCATCACGGAGTACCCCAGACTTCAGTAACCCCGGATACTAAA
The DNA here is from genome assembly GCF_003343035.1 of Apteryx rowi. Lineage (NCBI taxonomy): Eukaryota > Metazoa > Chordata > Aves > Apterygiformes > Apterygidae > Apteryx > Apteryx rowi. Next base: position 2,888,465 of record NW_020448974.1, read on the forward strand.
TGTGGAAATCCATTGATTTCTTCAAAGAATTGTATGATTCTTTTTTCCCTTACTGGGGCTCTCATAGATGAATGCCAGAGAAATGCTAGTATAAAATATTTTATGAATAGGAAATCCACCACTTTGAATTTTCTGGCCTTGCTGTTTCCTGAATTTGCAGTCAGAAACACTACATTTTGTGGATTCTGGAAACATGTAGTCTTTCATGGCAAATTGTTTGAGACTTAGTAGCAGATTACTGGTTGCAAAATAAATATAATGAGAATGAACCTTGTTGCCAGATTGGACAAACCAGTTCTAAGGAGACTGTTTAAAGCTTTCGTCTAGCTTCCTGAGGAATTTGTCATGAGAACTTTTGAGAGGATGAAAAAGGAGAGGAAAGTAGGAAAGAAGTATTTAGATACCAAATGGGTGCATATGTTTGAGTGTCCCCATGTGATTTGTTAATGTTTGTTTATTCACGTTCAGGTATTATCATTTAATATTTCTCTGCAAAAAGTAAATGACAGAAAGGAATGTCAGCCTATCTAGATTATATTAAAATATTTTTAAAATACTCTTACAGAGAAGAAGATTCAGAAAGTGAGAAAGATAAGAAAATCTGGTACTATAGCACAAAGATACAGTTGGCTGAGTTGATTGAATGCCTAGACAAAGATTACTGGGAAGCTGAGCTATGCAAAACTCTGGAAGAAATGCGTGAAGAAATTCATCGGCACATGGATGTAACAGAAGACCTTACTAATAAAGCACGGGGCAACAACAAGTCCTTCCTTTCTGCGGCAAATGGTAAGAATATTCTGTTTAACTGGAATAAATATTACACTTTGAATCAAATACTAGTTTATATTTAGTTTATTATAAGAGGTTTATTAGACTCAAGGTGAGACTTCCAATTATTATTTTCAATGTGTAATTAAAATTCTTATATTCAAAAAAGCAGTTGCATATATAAAACTTATGAACTTACTGTAAAAAAATTTTTTTATTTGGCTTGGCAGAATCACTGTTGAGAATTCTTGACTTTGTCCCTTTTCTGACAGTTTATGTGCAACTCATATCTGATAGTGCATTTGCTTCAAATGTGCATTTGCCTCACCTAGTGTTAACATGGATTGTAATGTAACATTCATTTTGAAACGAGAGAGTGGCTAAAGGAAATGTCTATTAGCAAAATGCTAAGTGTCTTGTTAGCTGTATTTGGGAAATAGGCTCTTTTAAGGTATAGTTGGGAATGAGTCCTTTTTCATTTTTTTCTTTTGTTTTTGCACACATTCATTCAAAACTATGAATCATTCACTCAAAACTAAATGAATCTGTGGCAGGAGATACTTTTGTACCCTACACCATGAATGTAGCACAGATGCTTGGAGCTAGGTCAGTGCTTATGCTAAGGCTGTGCTCATTAGCCACCCTTAGACCTGGAGTTTTGAAGCAGCATCATGCAGGTATACCAGCATGGCCATGTGGTGCTCATTTCTCGTAGCCACATATCTACAGCATGTATTCTAGTATGTCCTGAATTACTCAGATTTTTATCTTGCTTAGGGTGTGCCAGATTTTTATCACTCCGGGTGTTGGAATGGAGCTGTGCTGGCTGTCAAATGTTGCTTGGTGTACTGTATTATACACATATATATCTTCATATATCATATTTATTCATATATCATATGTCATATTTTCATTTGACAATCCAGTGGGGGTCAACGTAGCAAAATTTATTAGGCATTTGCTCCAATCTTAAGTGGGGCAGAATGCATATGTTCCCCACCAGAACTTAATTTACCTACTTTGGACCAATAAATGTAAATCTGTCAAGGTCTGAACCAGGGCAGACATGAAAATTAGATATTCAGGATTTAAGATGGGTTTGAGTTGTCACTATTCTAATTCTGAGGAATCGATAATTAGATCTTTGGAATTTTCTTCTGAGTGGGGGGGAAAGTAGTAATTTGGATGTGATCTTTTGTCTTGTAAGTAAGGACAGTATTTATGTTATGGTATTTCTGCTTGGTGGCTCTATAGATGGTGTTTTATTGTTTATTGATGACATTGTACTTTTTCTTGTAGATGAAATTTTGGAGATTATCAGAATAAGAAAAGGAGAAGTAGGGGAAGATAAAAACACATCAGCCGATGAAGCAGAAAAGGCCAAAAGTGATGGTGATGATGGCCAGACAGATACTGAGAAAGGCAAGGAGGAATCTGCAGATCAAGATAAAACTGAAGAAACATCTGCTGAGCAAGACACAGAAAAAGTAAAAACAGAAGGTAAAGAAACTGTAACCATACTTTTACAATTTCATTTGAGTATCAAGTGAAGTGATTATTCAGTTAAGATCCTCACGTTTCTAAAAGTTAGTGTAATTTTTTTGTACAATTCTTTAAGTTACTTTTAAGTAACAGACTGTATTTGTCTCTTTCTCTGTGGTTATATATTTTAATTGTTTCTCCTGTTGAGTAATTTCACCAGTCTTCCTACTTTTCAAGTTAAATACATCTAACTTGTAGATACCTTGACTTTCTATCATGGCACTTACTGCAGACATGTTGATTGCAACCTGTAAACAATAATCCATGAATTCTAACACTATTTTTTCATCAGAATTAAATAATTATTTTATTTGATTCTGAGACACTATCTCATAGCAAAAAAGAAAAGGAGAAAAAAACAAAAAAAAGCTCAGTGTATTTCAACAGTATCCGGCGGACAAATGAACTTGATGAAGTTGCTTTCTATGGATGACACCAAATGACATCCTAAGACATACTAAAGAATATCCTTAAAGTTTTGTTGTGCGTTTCACTATAGAGGCAACAGTCGTTGGGGATAAAAGTAACTCTGTGACATCAAGCACTGACGACAACAACACAAATCCTTCTGCAGGAGAGACTAGTTGCTCTGAAGGGAAGAACGCAATGGGGTGTCAGTCAGAAACCCTTGATAGCAACAACGTGGCAGAGAAGAAGGTGGCATCAGAGCTCCCTCAGGAACTCTCAGGTACAGAAGGCACTGTTATCACTGCCTCTGTAATTTGGGGAATTTGTTAATTTTTTCTATCTGGTTTGTCCACTAAAACCATTCACAGCGTATATCACTCATGCTGTTTGCTTGCAGTGCCATCCTTTACTGCTACGTTGTCATTAACATTTCAAAGTTAATTTTCTTGCAACTAGTGCTTGAAATTTGTGGTCCTCTGACATCAGCATTTGTTTCCATGCCTTCCAAAGATGACTATGGCTAAGCTTTTTATGTTCTATTTTCTGTATATTTTATTTTTCCATAGTGATCCATAATGGTTGTTACCATCCTACCAAAGTTTATTTCAAATTCTAATTTGCTGCTGGCTTGTATATTATTTTAACCTCTCATTTATTGTGTAAATTACTAACAAACAAAAATTTCATTCACATGAGTAAACCATTTCATTGAGATGCCAAGATAAAAATTGTCATCCTAGCAATTTGTAAACAGATTTATCTGTCAGATTTATCAGAATTATCTGAGCAGAGGCTGTTGCTGTATTTTAACTTGTTTTGTTCTGCCATATCAGTGATCTGAAAGCAGTAATATGCTACTATATTTAAAAAAAAAAAAAAATCCTTCAGATTTAGGAATGACTGGGACTTGCTTAGGTATATCGTAAAATATCACATAGAATATATTATTTTAGAATGATATTATGTTATAAGCTTTACTACATAAGCAAATGTTATTCTAAACAGCTGATTACTGTTAAAAGCATCAGAGTTTTATTTTCAGTTTTCAAAATCTAAAAATACCCTAATCTGTAATATAGCCATACTCAGTATGTTATGTTTGAAAAAGTTGTAGTAAACTTTTTCTCTCCTCCAGAAACAGTTCTTCATTCAGATGAAGATTGCAGTTCTTGAGCAACCTTGTAAAAAATCTTACATTAGTTAGGAAGAAGGAATGAAGTTAAAGTTAAATCCTTAATTTGGAAGTCTTTTAGTATGCTTTTTCAATGTAGAAAAGATGCTAGTGCATGTGACAAAAAGCATGCTGTAGATGTTTGACCAAACTTTTTTTTTGCCTATTTTCATACTTTTTATTCCATTTTAAAGTTAAAATAACTGTATAGAGAGTCAATGGAAAAAGATATATAGCATATAACTTTATTCTAGCCATATTTCTGGGTTCATATTTTTATTTAAAAATTCACTTACATGAAGATATTCATCACTATTTATTTATTATACTTTTGCAGGAACTTTTCTCTTTCCAAAGCTTCTAGCTAGTTTTTAAATTAGTAGCCTGGGTTTGCAGGAAAGTGTGTGTATGTGTGTGGGGTTCCCCTCAAGTCTAATTTACTATGTGTACAGTCATACTTGTGCTCCGATTGCAAAGTTTTAATTTGAGACCCTCATTTCAGTTGCAGGGGAGAGATACTGAACTGGTACTGGTGAGGCAACCCTCTTCAAAGAGGGGAAAATAAGATTAAGATGCAAAGCTAGATGAGAATACCTGCCACCATCCTTGCTAAATGCAGTCCGGATGTAGGCTTTTTATTTTGAGTCTAGTTTGGGTGCTTTTCCTCTMCTCCAAACAGCAGGCCCCAGATGGTTTATTTTTTCCTCTTACTAAGAAGGGAAATCAGTCAAACCATGTTGGTCTCACCCATTTGACAAAGACGATGCATTCAGGTTAGGGAACTTCCAAGAATCCCAATATATTTACCCAAAAGGTGGTTTTGGTCTGTCACCTTTTTAAGAACTTGACAGAAACCGTGAACATCCTACCTGTATCTCTTCTGCACAAAATCAAGACATTGCTGTTTTAGGGGGGTGGCTTGCTCTTCGTAGGAAAGAGGGAGTGACTTCTAGATGGTTGCAATTCATTGGTATGTGAAGTTCTGAGACTCTTAAGAGTTTATCTATCATCTAAAGATAAGTAAATTCTTACAGTTTAACAGAAGTAATTTATCTACTTAGAATGTGTGTTTTTATGTGTAGGCACTGTGTTAGAATTTTCTACTTGGCTCTTACGAGTAAAAGAAGAATTCCTTCTTGACATTTGAATCAAAAGATCATACTCGGGCAATATGCCTCATTGACAAGAAAAATGGTGATAATGTCCACAGCTGTCAAGAAAGACGGTAACAAGGAGAGTCAAAGACCAAGAACCTTACTACTTCTCTTACTGAGTTTGAAGCAACACTTAGACCCATGAGGAGGCTGCAAGAAAGGGGCTGATACTTTAAGTTTGTAGAGAAAGAGTTAGATACAGAGTGGTGCCAATTGAATTGAGATCTGTGGGATTACTCAGAAGTAATGTGCTGAAGGGGAGGAGACAGTTAAAGACTCAGCGCAAACCTGCAGGGCAACTGAAAAGTGTATGTTTTGAGGAACAGTTAAAGCATGAGAAAATAAAAGAATCACAGAAACTTCAGGAAGACCAAATTTCAAGAAATCTGGATTTTTGAAGCAAACAGAATCTTAGTAGAGGGCTCTCTGTCTATGCATGTATAGAGAAAAAATTGTTTTTAAAGTACAGTCATATTTCACCTAAATACAAATTTCAGTTTGTCAGGGCCGTAAAAGTTGAAGCTTCTTGAAATAGAATGAAAAACACTTTTATGCATACAGTGCTCTGGAGGGAAGTAATATTTTATGGTTATTTCTCCCCAGTCCAACAAAAGAGGTTCATCTAGCTTCCCTTTCAACTTTTCGTCAAAAACAAAACAAAAGAATTGCATTGATATCATTTAAAAGCAAAACTAAAAATGAAGTTGCTCTTTTGTAGAGGAAACTGGTCAGATGATCCCTAGCAACAGTAGTAGTGTGTCTGCTGCACCTCTACAGTCAGATGTTGAAAACAGCAACAGCAGTGAGCTGAGCTCTCTGCAGAATGACTCCATTAAGACGTCTGATGATGCTGAAAATGCAGAGAGAGGATCCCAGGATTCAGAGGACTTAGGTAAAATATATATATTTGTGTGTGTGTATGTATATATATGTATATATTGTTTTATACATCTTTTTATTTTTTGACTTTGTAACTCTCATATGTCTATAGACAATTTTCAATTTTTAAGTTTGTTTTAAAAGCCTTTTTCTTCCTGGGCAGGAGAGAAATCTAATGGTGAAAGAAGTGACTCTCCAGGCACAGGAAAAGGTGCACCAGGTTCAACGCGAATGGTCACAAGATTACGAAATCCAGATAGCAAGCTGAGCCAGATGAAAAATCAGCAGGTTGCTGCTGCGGCACACGAAGCAAATAAGTTATATAAAGAAGGCAGAGAGGTTTGTGTACGTTTTGGGTAATTCAAAAAGTAGGAAAACTGCTTTAGAAGGCTGATGGTCTTAGAAAAACAGGATTAGTGATTTTGGCAGACTATGGAAGTACTTAAAAAAAAAAAAAAAAAAGTAAAAATTATAAATTACCAGATGTTGAAATTGTCATACCACAGGTAGTGCTTTTTCCCTCTTTTCCTTTGCTTTTGCTCTCTGAGTTGCTGACTGGAGAGTGTATGACAGTGACCCTGTATACTCACTTTGCTTTAATGTGCAGCTCATAAAGTTACAGATTTGTTTATTATATGTCCAATAATGTTTATATGTGTTTTCTCCCTCTTCTTTGTTCAAATCTCTCAGAACTATTGTGTCACAGTTATAACTTAGCAATGATTTGTGTTTGATTATGGTGTTGGTAGCTAGGTCAGAATAGCCAGGTTTCTAGATCGTAGCAAATCTGTACTGGCAGAGTATGTTTGTTAAACATTGCAAAGTTGTAGCACTGCTTGAAGCAGACTAAAGTAAAATCTCTCAAATGACTATCTGCCAATTGGGACGGATTTTTACTGTGGTTAAGGTGTTTTTTATTTGTTTTTCGGTAAGTCAGTTTCTCCAGAAAAGCAGTGTTTGAATGTTAAAGAGTTAGTTGCAGTTAGTTGACTGCATATTGTTTGGGGTGATCCTTTTATTTTTGCTAATTGGTTTTCAATGTGAGTTATCATTGAGCAAATTTATTCACAATCCTCTCAAACTTGGAACTGCACTGTGAGTAATTAGACAGTGGCATTATTCCTTGACATGTTTTCAAAGTCAAAGATACTTGGCTACTGAGCAGCTACATGTGTGGATTCTGTGATTTACCCAGGAGGGGCTTCACAGAAAGGTTATTTCAGCTTAGTGAAGGTATTCTCCCAAAGCTGTGTCCCTCAATAGGTATAATTCAGAGCAGCAAAATTTGGTTCCTATTTGATTTTTTGGGGAGCCTGGATGGCAATTTTCTTAATGCTAAAGTTAATTTTTGAGAATATAATAACTGTCTGTGATCAGTGATGAAGTATGTATTCAACATATTAAGATAAACATTTATTTGCTTCTGCAATAGGGAACTAATGCAAGATGTTTTTATGAATTTATAAATAGACAGATGAAGTCTTGCACCATAAATAAGCCAATAGAAGTATTTGAAACTTAAGTGAATCTTTAAAATTACTGTTTTTTTAACAAGGTTCTGGTGGTCAACTCTCAAGGTGAAGTCTCCCGAATGAACGCAAAGAAGGAAATTGTGATGAAAGGAAATATCAACAATTATTTCAAATTAGGACAAGAGGGGAAGTATCGTGTTTATCATAACCAATATGCCACTAATTCATTCGCATTGAACAAGCACCAGCACAGGGAGGACCATGACAAGAGACGGCATCTCTCACATAAATTCTGTCTGACTCCTGCTGGAGAGTTCAAATGGAATGGGTCTGTACATGGGTCCAAAGTTCTCACCATATCCACTTTGAGGCTGACTATTATTCAGCTAGAAAACAATATCCCGGCATCATTCCTTCACCCTAACTGGGCTTCCCACAGGTAAATGAATACATGAAAATATATATTCTCCTGTTTTACTTTTATTAATGCTGTAAGCAAAAATACGTAATGGCATTTGACATTTCAAATCGGTGATTTCCAAGCACCATGATTCACTATGTTAAAATAAGGTATGTTTGTGTTGTGTTGTATGACTAAAAGGGTTGCACATTTTAGTAAAGTATTAAAATATAGGAGTCTTTAGCCTACCATTAAATCTCATTAACACTATACCAGTGCATATATCTGATTCAGTTTTCTTTTTTGCAATTTAGGTCTAACTGGATTAAGGCTGTTCAGATGTGCAGCAAACCTAGAGAATTTGCACTTGCTCTGGCTATATTGGAATGCGCAATTAAACCAGTTGTCATGCTGCCAATCTGGAGGGAATCCTTGGGGCACACTAGGTAAAAATGTCTTTTCACATATGAGAACTTTGCTCCGTTTTACAGTTGCTAGTTTCTCTAAACCTGCAAGAATTATGTTGAAAGTCAGGCATTTAGCATTTAAAAAATTTTTTCTCAGCCAGAAGCACTGCAAATCTATCACACGCTATTTAATTGTGTCATTGCTCCTGCAAAGCAAGTTTATTTTCTTTATCTGAGCCACAGCTGCAAAGTGATACTGCTTTGGAAGTCCAGAGCAGCAACTTTCAACACACTCAGTTTGGTAGAGTCTGTCTGTTGTCTCTCATTGTGTCACAGAAGCAGAAATGAAACATTTCTGATGTTAAACACTGCTGCAGGCAGTTGTTTGCTGTACTGGAACAGACAAAAAAATTAATGTTCATGTAGCAAAAAATGTATATAAGCTGATACTAGCCTTTCCTCATCACTTCAGATATTCAAATTATTCAAAGGGGTAGTATGTACTATCATTTGACGACTTATATTTGTTTACGAGCTCCTGTCTTGTACTTAAATGCAAAGAGTATTTAAGTTTTGCTTATGTATTAGATTACGCAGAATGACAGCGTTAGAAAGAGAAGAAAAGGAGAAAGTGAAAAAAAAAGAGAGAAAACAAGAAGAAGAAGAAACAATGCAGCAAGCTACATGGGTGAAATATACCTTTCCTGTCAAACATCAGGTAATGTTTAATTCTGCATGAAGAATATATGAAATATAGAAATTACTGATTTCATATTTAGCCTTTCTCTGTTTTTATTTTAGACTTAAAATGTTAATGACATTGTATTACTTCCTGTCATTGGAGTAGGATATGTGTTCATGTATTCAAGCATGCAATTTTGGCCTGACCTAAATTTAACATGCATTATGCTCTTAGTGTGGCTGCTTTAGTTGACAGATATGTTTGTCTGTAAAATGCAGCCCTTCCTAATGGAAGAATTCTAGATGGGTATTGGAATCTATCTGCCTGCCTGTTGGTGTCCAGTGCTGGCTCCCTACCCTCAAAAAAGCTAGCTTAGCTACCTTGACTTTGGAAGGGTACGTAAGATGATGGGAACTACTATAACAAAAACCTTTATATTCTCCTACAGTATGTTGATTAATTTTGTTGCGGTGGTTATCTTTGCTTTTCGTTTTCTGTGAGGACAATAGTACTTAGTCTCTATGCCATTCAGGTTGACTGACAGCCATAGGGAACAGTGAGAATGTTTTGAGCTTATACACTATCATGCGTGTTTACCTTCTTCATTTATTTATTTTAGCATTTTGCTGTTAGAAATTTGAATTTCTCTTGCTCTAAAGTTGTTTGTTCTAACAAACATACAGGTTGATTCAAAAACTTGTATAATGCTTTAGCTTTTAGCTAAAGGTGCTCACTGTTATGTGAGGAAGATGTGGTTTTACATGTTAGTGATAGAATCAGTTTAATTATTAGCTGATACATCTTGAATTCTAGATAGTACATTTTTTCACAAATTTATTTCAATTTGCTTGAAAAAGTCTATTAATTAAAAAATAGTCATCTTGGGTTTTTAAATGAATGTATACATATGCAGTGCAACAAATAGCACTATTAAAAATAATACTTTTAAAATATTTAATAGGTTTGGAAACAAAAAGGAGAGGAATATAGAGTAACCGGATATGGTGGCTGGAGCTGGATTAGTAAAACGCATGTCCATAGGTTTGTGCCCAAACTACCTGGAAATACTAATGCAAATTACAGAAAGTTGCTACCAAGTAAGTATCTGCATCAGTTCAATTTTTTTTTTAATTACTAACATACTAATTTTTTAACATATATTCAGTTATTCAGTTGATTACATAGGTGTGATAACTATTTGTGACTTCTTAGACTTTGTTCCAGGTAGTCTTCAAGGTAAGCTTTCAGGAATCTGTACTCATCTCTCTCAGTACAGACAATTCAGTTGTTCTAGAAATTTTTTTTTAGTTATGTTAAATTGTCTCAATTACGAAGTTGTGGGTAATATTTGTGCAGCTTCATACATCTGCCTTATGTAATCCTACAGATTATCGTAGGCAAAAAATAGCATCTAAAACACTGATGTATATATGCACCTTTTTCTTTCCATGTTGATAGAATGCTATTAGATCTGGAAGCAATAGTTTTACAAGGGGGAAGAAATGTAGTTCTCTGTAGAAAGTTCAAATGCATCTTCTTACTTATTTGTCCTAAGGATTTATTTTAAAAAGGAAATATTTTGCCCAGCTGACTCTTTAGAATGTGTCCTCAACTGCATAAATCTTATTTATAATAAATTTAATCTTGTCTTCTGTTTTAAATTTTAGAGAATGTTGGCCCACTTTGCTAATATATTTTAAAATTATTTCTTTCCTTTAATATTAATATGATTCTTCCCTTGTTGCTTTTAACTGGATCAAACACAAAATGGGTGCTGCTGCTTTTAGTGTTGTCTGTATAGTTGTTAAATTAGATTAATTTAACATTCTGGGTTGTAGAATAATAGCCACTACAGCATTAAGCTCGTATTCATTTAAATGCTAATGTTCTGGATTTAACCATTCAAGTCAAAATTTTAAAAAATGATCTGTGAATTTTCAGAGCCTGCATTAATGTGCTTTTTAATGGGCTGGGTTTTCAGAAAGTGGTGTTTAGTTTCCTGGAAAACTTGTTTTAGGAAAGTTCAACATGGATTCACGAAAAAATAATGTAAATAAACCAGATTTTATCTCTGCGGGGCTTTTAGTTAATTTTTTTCAATATTGCACTAATTATAGACTAAAATTTTACTATTGTGTTTTTCATTCAATTTCTGGATTTTAGTAATGATGTATGATTAATTTGAGAGGTATACTTCCACATGTAAAAAAGAAGGAACAGAGTATAAAAAATGATTCTGAATAATTTGAAACCATTTAATTTATCTGTTAATAGCAAAGAATGAAGATATGACTATTGAAAAATGCGACTCGGAGAAAAGAAAAAATACAGTAAAGGTAAAAATAGAGAAAGATAAAATGAAGGATTCTCGTGATCTGCAAGCAAAGGACAAAGCAGAAACCTTGGGGAAAGTACAAGTGAAAGAAGAAAAAAAGTCAAGTGAAGAAAAAGCAGAAATTGATACAAGTTCTGAAAACTTAGATCATGCAAAAGGTAAAGGTAACATACATCTTATTTTAAAGTTAGCTATTCATTACAATGTTGTATGTGTAAAAAGCACTGGACCACAGATAGAAATGGCTACTGAAGAACTGCACCAGGTTGTGTCAAGACACTTGAGACTTGCCTGTTAAGCGATTTTTTTTTTTTCCCCCTTTTTTCCTGAAATCTACAAATGTTAATTGAGTTTATTTCTGGTACTTAATGTAAAAATACAGCTTGTTATTCGTTGTTAGGGGAGCTTACTAATTTAGAATTATTTCTTCTTTGCAGCGGAAAAAGAAATTGATTGTGAAAATGATAAAGTCATCAAGGAAGAACCTATGGACATAGATGATGTGAAAATTGAATCCCCCATAAAAGATGAGGATAGTCATTGTAAACTGGATATAATCAATGTCAGTGAGGGATTTCATTTAAGGACTTGCTACAAAAGGAAAGTAAAATCATCAAAATTAGATGGACTACTTGAGAGGCGAATAAAACAATTTACACTGGAAGAAAAACAACGTCTAGAAAGGATGAAACTGGAGGCTAGTGCTAAAACTGTAGGCATTCGATCTGTAAGCCCCCAGAAAATCATAGATGAGCTACAAGCAGGAAAAGTAAAAGAAGGAAGCCAGTTTGACATGTCTTCCGAAGACAGAACCTATATTTCAGATAAGACCCAAACTGAAGATGCAGAACAGGACTGCTTGCCGATCAGCAGCATCTCTCATACCAAAAGCAGTGAGCCAGATGAGCCGTCTTTGCCTTCAGCAAATAGGCTATCAAAGGGAGAAGGCCAGCTACTGGATGAAGACTCCCCTCAGTGCTCTGAAGGTGAAAGCTCGGTTCAGAACGACAGTAAAGAAGACAACCCTGAACCTATGACTACTGATAAATGTCAAGGGCAAGAGGTTCTTAAAGAGTGTGAGAGTCCCTTTGTGGATGGCTTGAAACAAACAAATGCAGAAAGTAAAATCAAATGGGATGCTTTGGAAACAAGTGAAAAACCTTTGAAACAAAAATTACATACTACCAGAGTATCTCAGAGTGAATGTGAAAATTTACAGCCAGTGGTAACTGAAAGCAGCTGTAGAAAAGATGTTCTGGCTGTTCTTGAAAAAACAGAAGGGAATTCTGAACAGCAGAGCAAAGACCCAGAAAACAATTGTATGATAAAAAGCCATTCTGAACCAACATCCTTTCAAGAAGGTGAGATGGAGGAAGAAACTGTTCTAAGAAAGACTGAAGGTAAATCTGAAAACAAGATTGTATTTCACCAAAAATCAGTTAGTAAAGATCTAGAAGCATTTAAAACAGAGCTAATTTCTGAAAGAAGTCGTGAAAGTCAAACTCTGGAACACATGGATGGGACTGAAACTGATGACGAGTTACTGAGTTCTAAACTATCTGAGGCTAACGGTAAAAAGAAAGATCCAGAATTGAAAGTGGAGACAAGTACAATAAGCAGATGTCTTGATCAGACAAATCTAAATAGTGTTACTGACAAAAAGAATAATAAAAATGAATCTGAGACAGACCTAGAAAAAGAAAAATCAGCATTTCAGATGAATGGAAAAGACAATGATGTTAAAATGTTATCAAATGATGAATGCTTAGTTAAAGACACCTGTGAAACTACAGCAGGGAGTGATATTGAACCAAAAGTTAATAATATTAATAAATCCATTCCTGAACATGAAATAAAACCATTGACTTTTAAGGAGTCCTCAGTAAAACCATTTATGAACGGTGACATCATGGTAGAAGACACAAATGACAAAAATAATGTGGACCCTAAGTCATGTTTGCAGAGTTCACCGGAGTTTGAATCTGCAGAGAGTCTTCAGCCACCACATGAAGTTCCTAAGTATGTGCAGAAAACTGAAGAAAAGCAGCTTTCTCCTGAAAGATCCACCTTTGTTGGCACTACTTCCACACAGACGCATACGTTCTGTAAAGAAAATAACCTAAGTGGTGAAACAGAATGTATGGAAACGGAAGTCACTGAGGATAAGAAAGTTGCTCCATCACCTGTGACATCATGTGAGGAATCTAGTTTGAGTAGTGACTTCGCTGATCAGAATGGTCTACAGACATATAAAGTGGAAAATACTAATGGAGAAAATAAAATAAAAACTATTATTACTGAAGTGACTACCACAACATCAACTGTTTCTACAGAATCTAAAACTGTGTTTAAAGTTGCAGAGACTGTAGCTGCTAACCATGAGAAAACAACAGTGGTATCATCTACAGAAAATTGTGCCATATCTACTGTAACTACCACCACTACTGTAACTAAGCTTACCACTCCAGCTACAGACAGCAATGTTGATGTCATTTCTGTACAAGAACATAGCAAAACAGTAGTTACAACAACAGTAACCGATTCACTGACCACCTCAGAAGGCACATTGGTGACTTCCATGACTGTCAGCAAAGAATATTCTACGAAAGACAAGGTGAAATTAATGAAATTTGCAAGACCCAAAAAAACTCGTTCTGGAACTGCCTTACCATCTTACAGAAAATTTGTTACCAAAAGCAGTAAAAAAAGCATATTTGTTTTACCTAATGATGACTTGAAAAAGTTGGCCAGAAAAGGAGGGATCAGAGAAGTTCCTTATTTCAATTACAATGCAAAACCTGCCTTGGATATTTGGCCATATCCATCTCCAAGACCAACTTTTGGGATCACTTGGAGGTATATACTTTTACATTTTTAAGGAAAAGTTTGGGATGGAATGAAATTAATTTAATTTAAAAGTACAAGTGATATGTATGTGCATGGCCAAAGGTGACTTTTCCACTTACTTGAATTGAAAGTCAGTGTTTTTGATTTGTAAAAAGAATTCTTGAACAGTTCTGTCCTGCAAAAATAAAAGGTATAAATTACAATGTAGGAAAGCAATCACTGCCAAATCTAAAGCAATATAGAGAAGCCCAGTCTGGTTTTGACACTAGATACTTCAGTTGAAAAGATTTTTATAGGGACTACTTGATCTTGTTGGTAGTCTAGCTGAAGCTGCACAGAAATCTGAGGGCCAGTTAATGTTTCTGGTACGCAAATTGGCTTAACTATTTCTCTATTGCACTGCATTTTCCAGTTTTATTTCAGGTTTTCCTATAGAAAGCCCTGAATATCCCACCACATAGCAGACTTTAAAATACTGGTACTGTGATGCAGCACTGTTTTATTGTCAAATAGCTAATTGATTGTGCCCATCATAGCGACTAGGAAAAAGTGGTTAAAAGTCACCAGTTCACAAGCTCATTGAGCTGGTGGAGTATTTTACTAATTTGAAGAACATTGTTTTGGCCAAATCTTTCTGCTTTAGTAGCCAAGATTAAATGTGGTTCAGGCTTTCTTTTTTTTTTTTTTCCCCCTGGGATTCTTTAGATTGTTATTACGAATGAATTTGGGTCTTGATGCTCTTGCCCACAATAGATGGGATGTTTAAATCAACAGAGGCCATACTAAAACATGAGGGAAAAATTTAAGGGATTTCTGATGAAATTTAAATATTTTTTGCATCCTGGGTTGGATAACCATGCATATATGTATTTTTTTGGTGTTGCTGGAACCTGACTTTCACCTATCTTTTACTTCTGAACATCCACCTTGGAATTTTCGAAGAATGCTTTTCTTTGACCTGTAAAATCCAAACTTCCCACGCTGTTGGTTAGACTGGAGCTATTGTAAACTTTGCTATTTATTCCTCAGTAATTTTGTATATTCTTCAGTAAAAGTAGAATGAAAAGCATTTGTCTCTTGTTTAGGCATTTTAATTATATTTTGATTTTAAAATGTAATTAATACTCTTTGTTTGTGGTTAGATATCGACTTCAAACAGTAAAATCATTGGCTGGAGTGAGTCTTATGTTGCGGTTACTGTGGGCATGTCTCAAATGGGATGATATGGCTGCAAAAGCTCCACCTGGGGGAGGAACTACACGTACAGGTATTACGTCTTTAAATGTCTAGGTTTCTTAACACAGAACTTCTTATTGCTAATTTCTAGTATTACTCTCATTCAGATCCTTTCTGTAAAGGCTTGATGTTAGGTACGGCATTTGTATTTGTTTAAATAGCCGACAGTTCACACTAATTGCTATTTCTTTACCTTGTATATATTAGGTCAATTGGAGGTTCTTTGGACAAATTTTGTTTAGCTTTTATCCTGTACCTTTTTTCTATTTTGTTAACATTTTTGGGACTAACTCATTGTAGAAACATCTGAAACTGAAATTACAACAACAGAAATAATCAAGCGGAGAGATGTTGGTCCTTACGGAATCCGGTCAGAGTACTGTATAAGAAAAATTATTTGTCCCATTGGTGTACCAGAGGCTCCAAAAGGTATGTTTGTTTATACATTTTCCCTCTCCCTATAAGCTTGTACAGAAATTAAGGTAACTGTACCTTTATGTTAAGTCAGACCATCCAGGAAGCAAATACAGCTTGATGTGAAGTACTTGTTCTCCTGTGTGAAACAAATGATGCATTTAACTGGCTTGATTTGTCTGAAACTGAAAGGCTTTTCTGTTTCTAAAATGAGATTGAAAAAGATAAGTTTAACACAGAAACATTCACTGTAAGCAGAACATTTTGTCTGATTTTATTAAAAGAATATTAATTGTGAATAATTTTATATCTTTTCATATGATAGAATTGATTATTTCAGTTTGACTCAAATATGACAGTTGTGTGTGTATCTGTGCCTRTAAGGGGGACGCTAAATTTTGTCTTACTATTTTTATTTTGTGATTGAGCTTAATGTCTGTGTTTTGACTGTTCTCTAAAGAAACTCCAACGCCTCAGAGGAAGGGACTACGATCAAGTGCACTAAGGCCAAAAAGGCCTGAAACACCCAAGCAAACAGGCCCTGTTATCATTGAAAGTTGGGTAGCAGAGGAGGAATTGGAATTATGGGAGATCAGGGCATTTGCTGAAAGGTAAACCAGCTAAAATGAGCTTTTAAAAATAGCATTTTGATTTGTGTTTGTATTTTAAATGTTCCCACTAAGGAGCACAAGCTTGATAGCTACAATCAGTGAAAGCTGACCTGTGTTGTGTTTTTACGCAAATTATGCAAATTAGTTTATGCACATCTTACAGATTCATTAGAACTAATTTTGTATTAATTTGTATTATAGAAGTATTTTAACACATACTGTTTAAAGTCATGTGGATGCAAAAAGAAGCCTAAAACCTGTCCATGCAATACAGTAATAACCTTTTAGCATACAACACCGATTACTTCATAAGCATGGGAAAGTAGTTACAAAGAAAATGAATACATATAAATATATGAAGTAGAGGTAAATTCAGTCTGAGAATTTTGCCATCATAAAATGAATATTTTCAGTATTTCATACTTAAGAGTTGGAACAGCATTTTTGAGTCCCTTGAGAAAAAAATTGTTTCAAACTAATGGTATTACACAGATATGTTTGCGGTCTTGGATATAATTACAAATTCCAGTTTTGATTAGTAGTTTCTTGAAAGGTGTTGTAGCTGCTTAGCTTCAGAAAGCTTCAGGGATGTTTAATGCAACTTCAGTAGACTGCTTTGAACTTCTTAAAGCCATGACCAGTTTCTCAGTAATCTTAAGGTTTGACATTTGTTCTTATAAGAGCAATGAAACCAGGTAAAATTAAATCCAGTTTGATGGTTGAATTTTATGAGGTGGTATAATTTTCTCTTTGGTTGTGTCTCTGGCAGGGTGGAGAAAGAAAAGGCGCAGGCAGTTGAACAGCAGGCTAAGGTTAGTGAACTGAAGAAGTCCGAGGAATTCAAGGCCCAAATGGAGGCTCAGCTAAAACAGCAACGGTTGGCTGCCCAGCAGGTGGGGGAGCTATCAGTAGTCCCACCTGTCCGCAGTTTTGCATTGTTGGCCCACGTACATTCAAATATGGGAAACAAGGTTTTTCTTCTTACCCCTATCTTACACCATTTTTTACAYAGCTGTGGGGTTTTTTTTCCACTTCCTGTGCAAACTTGATGTGCTGGAAGGGCTCCATTAAGACATCAAATAATGCTGCTCCCACTCTGCACATTCATTATTTTGAAACAGTGTTAAGGCAAAGATTTTTTTTTTTCTTTTTTTAATAATTGGATTCCCATTTTTTGCACCTTATTTCTAACACTTTCAAAAAGATTTAGTTTTTTTAATTATTATTTTAAAAGAAGACTGAGAAGCACCAGTCTCCAGGTAAGATCAGTAGTGTTCTGCGGTGTGATAGAAAGCTGCCTTGGTATATGGCTGACTTTGGAATATGACTGCATTTATTTTTCATGCTTCAATAGAAACAATTTTTTGATTTTCTCTTATCCTAAATTGGCTGAATTAAGAATATACATACATACATATATATTTTCACTTATCTGATTAAAATGAGGAAACCCAAAGCCATGTTGATATTTCACATGTTCTACTAAGTATTTCATTTTTTTCCAGTTTACTCCTTTTTCATTGCATCTTCCTTGATCAAAATGTAGTATTATTGATTGATTGTTTGAGTCATGAGCATTAACTCAATGTAATGCTAACCAGTCATTGAAATTTAAATTAGTAAGTACAGAGAATTCCTGTAGTATAGGGAAGAATGTTAGATTAGTTGGCATTGTGAAAGAGCCTACTGTCCCTTCACAAAGGTGTGTCTCGGAATTAAATGTGCCTTTTGTGACAGTTACAGCACAGGGGGTTGTTGGGTGAGGTGTATCTTCTACTGAAGTAGGTAAGGGCTGTATGCACATAGTCAAAACCAAATTTACATGTGCATTTTTCAGATAGTGTTTTTTTTTAACCTTTCAGGTTAATCTGAGACTAATTAAGTTTTCTTTAAAATAAAACATGTAATGAAATTAACCTAATCACAGGATTGTAAAGATGCTCCAAAGGAAAATTGCTGGCTCTGTAGTATAAGCAAAATTGTAGTTCTGCAGGTCAAATGGTCTTGTACATGTAGTGCTACAGGCTACACAAGCACTTATTTTTCAATCATTTACAGATTAAACTAAAATCCTGCCAGAGTCTTTCATTTTTCAATACTGGGAAAACAGCACTTATTTTACAAAATCTGAGAGGGCTAATTATCCCTTTGTTTAATTTTTTTTCTATCTTCTGTAGAAACGACTGGAACAGCAGAAGCAGATACCTGCTGCAGGTGTGGCCCCTGCAGTCACTACAGCCAGCAGTACTGCAACTACTGTCTCAACTCCACAGAAAGTTGTGGTAGGCCCTTTAACGGGTCCAGTTCCCACTGGAACCAAAGTAGTACTTACTACAAAAGTGGGTTCTCCAGCTACAGTAACATTCCAACAGAACAAGAATTTCCATCAGACTTTTGCTACTTGGGTTAAACAAGGCCAATCTTCAACAGGTAAATAGCTGTTTATCATGCAAAGAGCATGTAAATAAGATGAATTCCAACACAACACCTATGTCTTCTCCAGAATATAGTATTTTTGACGTTTCATTTGTTATCTTTGCTCTTAACTCTCTTGCTAAGTCAGCAGAATGCTTCTGAAATAGAACCTGTCTAATTTTCCTTTATTCATAGTCTTTCTAGGTAGTTTTATTTCTGACCTGTTTAATTTATTGCTGCCAGTAGTTGTATGAGTAATCATTGACAGTAATCATTGATAATGAAAGGATTCTGTGCTGTAATTTACTGTTTCCAAAAAAAAAAAAGTCTTTACCAAAGCAAGAATGACATGACACATTCAAAATGACTGTAAAAAATAATCCTGTAGTTTGCTGTTTCATACTTGCAAATAGTCATATTCTTGACTAATTATTCTGCTCTAAAATTGACTGTTCTGTGTACCTCAATAGCCACTAGCACAGCTGCCACCTCAGCCACAACCATTGCCAGCACAGGGCAGACCTTCCAGATCTCAGGCAGTCCAGTAACGATGGCAGGGAAAGTGATAACTAAGCTGCCACTCCCTGCAAACAGCAAGATTGTTGCCGTCAATGTGCCATCAACTCAAGGAGGTAGGGGAAGGGGAACTGAATTAAAAATGTATTCCAGCTTGCTGATTGATTCTCCATTGACACTACTTTCCCAGTGAAGTAAATGGTGACTTGGAAAAGAAAAAAAAAATGAAATAAGTTTCTAGAGCTTGTTCCCCGCTTGTGTCTGTAGGGGGGGAAGAAGCAAGATTTTTGCCTCTAAATCACTCTACATTTAATAGTGCAAACTTAGAATTTCAATTTTTAAAAATGTGGAATGAAGCATGCTTTTTTTCATTATCTATATTAGATGTCAATAAAATGCTTTCTTCCCCTCAAAAGCAGTTGTTCTTAGTTACTAACTAATGCCAGCATCTGCTCTTCACTGAGCAAAAGTTTGGTATCCAAAATAAGATTGGCATTCTTTCTTGCCTGGAGCAAAGGGCTTTAATATTTTGAGATCTGTGGATGTATATTAAACACAAATGCTCAATCCACTGTCTCTATTTTGCTTAGTGTCTGAAGAAATCATGGAGGCTACTAGTTTTGTATTGAAGTTTCTTAGGTGAGAGGAAAAGCATTGCCCATTTTCTTCAGCACCATGATTTTGTAGATGAAAGGTGTTAAACTGGTCTCCTACATTTAAATGAATCAGATATAACCTTTACTTAATGGTTGTATAATACTAATTTTGTGGCATCGTATCAATGCAAGGACTTCTTTGCAGTTACAATCAAACTAGTCTTTATGAAGTTTCGCTCTTTCCTTATTTTTTTCTAAAATACCTATTTCTTAACCTACAACGTAGGTGGAAATGTTGACTAAGTATAATGCTGCTTCTTTTTAGACTATGACAAAGGTTCTCCCAAGAAATGTTGACAGAGTCAAAGGTGTTCTAGAAACCTGGAGACTGATTTCTAAATGCCACCCTGGAGTTACAGTAACCTCTTGTACTGGAAATCGTCGTTAATGAATTCTTAATTTTTCTTTAATTAGGTGTTGTTCAAGTTCAGCAAAAGGTATTGGGTATCATTCCATCAACTACAGGTGCAAGTCAGACATTTACTTCATTCCAGCCAAGGACAGCAACTGTAACAATTAGGCCAAATACCACAGGGACTTTAGGAACAACAAGCACTTCACAAGTAAGATTTTTTTCTGATTATTTAATGCAAAAGGTTTTGGGCATATATAAGTTATTCACAGATATAAAAGTTCTGCATAGTCTCCTTTCTTTAACTTTTTTGGCTCATCTCAGCAATAGTGTTAATGGAGAGAGCTGATGTACCTTCTTAGAATAAAGAATCCTCCTGGAAAAAATAATAAGACTAGAGCTTGGTAAGCCCTAGCAACTCTGAATAGATGAAAAAATATTGGATCTACTTACATCTTCTCATATCTTGCTATATTAATGAATGAAACCCCCAAAACTCTTCAGAGCATGTCCCAGTGTGTGTGTGTGGGTGGGTGGGTTTTTTTTGTTGTTTTTTTAAGTTTACACATGCTCTCCATTTTGGTGTATGTAGGTAATGCAAGGAACACCACTTCGCCCTGGTATGACAGTAATACGGACACCACTTCAGCAGTCGACGCTTGGAAAGACCATCATTCGAACACCTCTAGTGGTGCAACAAGGTATTCTTCCAGCCAGTAGGTTCATTTTAATATTTAAATTTCCAGTGTGAAATCCATGGTTTATTTCTCATAAATACTTTCTGTATCACAGGCCTCAGTGCAAAAATATCTCATTTTGATGCTTGACTTTTAACAAGTGCCTTTTGGCTTTTGAAGATGTCAGTTACAGGCTTTGTCAGCACTAATCATCATTGACATCAATACAGTGGTTAAAATTAAGCTCTTTAAAAAAAAAAAAAAAAAAAAGGTTTAGCATAACCGCTTTGAGAAAGTTATTCATTTAAAAGTGGGGGGAGACTGGCATTTGGAGTTCCTTGTAAGTATATAAACTGAATTATAAAATAAAAACATAAAACATTTTGCAGACTTTTTTCAATCAACCACAGAAACATGATTTGTAATGGAAATTCATTTGCGAACTGCAGTGTTTGCTTCATTTGTTTGGTATTATTGCAAGAAGTTATGATTCAGAGGTTTATTGCGCTAATGATTAAAATGTCAGCAACATTTCAGTATCACAATTTTTTCTCTTACAGGTCAGACGCAGCAGGTGGTGACTCAGATAATCAGGGGTCAGCCTGTCTCAACAGCGGTGTCTAGTACTAGCACAGCTTCTTCAAGTCCTGGGCAGAAGACAGTAACGTCTCCTGGAACCCCGCCGCAGCCCCTGCAGCCCCAAACCCCGTCGCAGCCCCCTCGCCCTCAGCAGGGACAAGTGAAACTTACTATGGCCCAGCTCACCCAACTAACGCAAGGACAGGTAAAACCCTCCCCAGCCTCCGGGCACGAAGGTGTGCTCTACCTTTTGATATACCTCATGGTACCTTCGATTTCAGCAGTGTGATATATCTGCTCAGAAACTTACATTCTCCGTTATGTTTCAGCCTTTGCTTAGGGTGGCTGGTACCATAATTACAGACTGAACAATGCTTAAATAGTATATTGAAAGTCTTAAATGTCTCGTCCTATTATGTTACCCAGTATTGTAATTGACATCAGGAAAATTTAGAAGTATAGAAAGGCATCTTGCATAAGGGACATAATTTTGCATGGTGTGTTTTGTAGATCTTCTGAATATAATATTTGTTCCTTGTCTTTTGATGATGTATGAATATTTAGTTTTCATTCATATTCTCCTGAGTCTCGGAAGAAAAATTAAAGTATTTGGAGCTGGAGGAGGAAAAAGTTCATACAGCTTCTGCCCAGATCATGAAGGTCTGGCAAAAAAATAAATTTAGAATAATGCATAAGGTAAAAGTAGACTTCCGTGAGTTACGACAATATCTATTCTTAAAAAAAGGTAGTAATATGTGTTTGTAATGTACAGACTGCTTGTTGCCAGGTATAATTTTTATATGTGAAACAAGACTGAGTTCAGCTCCACTCCAAAAGATTCAAAAGAATTTTTGTAGGGACCTTATTCTGTTTTGTGGTTTCACAAAATTGGAATTATGCTTTTAGTTGTTCTGCCTTCTCCATGCCTCAGTTGAGGGTGATGCCGTGAGCTGCCTCTATAGAGACTGATTATTTGGATGATATGTGTCTTTTAAAATCATTCTGAAGATTAAATTTTCTCTGATCTTTTTGGAAGCTTAGCTATGTCTGTATACGTTAAAGATAACCAGAATGCTGATGTCTAAAGAGGCAGCTTAAGCAGCAGAATTTACAACACATTACAAAGCAGCTGAACAGTCCATGGCGAAAGCTCACAGTTGGGCAGGATCCAATACACAGTTAGGAATTCTCTTGCAGTGTAGAGAGTTTTTGCACAAACTGTTTGGGCTCTTGAGAAGGTGATTAATAGTATGTCTAAAATTATCCACGCTCTGTATTGCTTGTAAATTCTAGAAACAGATATGTTCCATTTTAGCTGCTTTCTGGATAAAGTTCTTGTCAGTATTTGGATGAAAAATTTTATAACTAAACCCAACCCACTAATTTGTTGATAGAATTATTGAAAGAATATTTTACCATCTCCTGATCTCGGTTCCTGCTTTTGGAATTTAAGAATATGATATATGGTTGAAGTATTGAATTCTGAAATCCAAAACCGCAATTATCCTAGTTTTCAGCAAAGTCTGTCTAAGAATTATATCATTAATACATGAATATTTACTTTTTTTTTTTTTTTTTTTTTAGGGTGGCAGTCAAGGATTAACTGTGGTAATTCAGGGACAAGGTCAAACTACTGGTCAGTTACAATTAATCCCTCAGGGTGTGACTGTAATACCAGGTCCAGGGCAACAGCTAATGCAAGCAGCTATGCCAAATGGTACAATTCAAAGATTCCTTTTCACCCCACTACCAGCAGCAGCTACTACAGCTAGCACCACTACAACAACAGTTTCCACGTCAACCTCAGGTAAGCATTGGCCTGTTCAGCAGAAAAAAAAAATTCAATTTAGGTTGCATGGGTTTTTTTGTGCAGTTGGAGAAGGTTTCTTACTAAAGCAAATTTGTTGGAAGTATATTATAAGCTTAGAACTCTTTTGAGTTTCTGCATAGAGCTTTACAGTAGTCCTAAAGGGTAGGTTCTGAAGTAGTTCTAAAGCTGCTTCATCAAATTCAGAAATTCTAATTGTTCAAATTTGTAAGGTTTGTGAGCTGCCATTTGAAATGAATGGAATACTTTGTTTTTATCCTTCACAGCTACAGGAGAACAGAAGCAAGCTTTACAGGCACAACCAGCATCAGCACTGCCACCAATTCAGCCACAGCCTCCGAGTCAACAGCAATCTCAGCCCCAAGTGCAGAATCAGAGTATTTCACCTGTGCCACCAGCTCAGCCACAGGCACCTCAGCCACCACTTCAGCCTGAAACTCAGACCCAGCCTGAATCTCAAACTCCAACATCTGCTGACTCTCCAGCCACACCTGAAGCACAGTCAGCTAAATCTCCAGTGACAGTTCAATCTCCGACACAGACCCAGGCTCAAGGGCAATCTCCAGTGCAAGTCCAGAGTCAGCCGCAGACTGCCATCCCTCCACAAGGCCAGTCCCAAGCCCAGCCTCAACAACCAGCTCAGGTGCAGACTACAACCCAACAACAGATTCAGATGCAGCCCCATGCTCCCATACAAATTCAAGCTCAGCTGCAGCAATCACAACCTCAGGTTCAGACTTCGGTCTCAACCCTTCCAACTACTCAAAGTTTAAATCAGGTTCCTGTGCAATCCCCAACTCGTCCTCAGCTGCAACTTCAGCAGCCTCCAACAAAAGTTATTACAGTGCCTCAGCTTCAGCAACAAGTCCAAGTTCTCTCTCAGCTTCAGTCACATGTTGTGGCTCAGATACAAGCCCAACAAGGCAGTGTGCCCCAGCAGATCAAGCTTCAGTTACCTATTCAGATTCAACAAACTAGCCCAGTACAGGCTCACCAGATTCAGAATGTGGTAACAGTTCAAGCAGCTAGTGTTCAGGAGCAGCTGCAGAGAGTTCAGCAGCTCAGGGAGCAGCAACAGAAGAAAAAGCAGCAACAGATAGAAATTAAGCGTGAGCACACCCTTCAGGCTTCTAATCAAAGTGACATTATCCAGAAACAGGTAAAGTTAACAGAAGGAAATTAAAAATTAATTAATGAAACAAATCTCATTTTAAATGCCTGTTCTTGTTAACAATGTTAATACATTTGATAGGCAGTTAATTTGATTCTTTTAGAGTTAGTGCACGATTAGTTTTGACAGTCTAATAAAATATTCTAAGTTAATTCAGCATATCAAGTCAATTGTACCATGTCTGCAGTCTTCTGGCACCTCAATTCGACTTACCACTAGCTGCTGGGACAGTATATCTTATTCTCAGTTCAGAAAAGATAGGTTATAGATAGGGGAGCTGATGTTCAGAACACACGGCACTTTCATTGCCTGCTATAGGAAACTGAGGTTTCAAAGAGGTATCTGAAATGTAATGCTGTTGGATGGCTGCGGGGCTTTTAAAAACATATATATATATATAATATATTATATATATATATATACTGGACTCTTCTCGTTCTTTATATATATATAAAAATATATATGAACAAACAACCAGTCACTGAAGAAGTAATGTCAATTTACATTTAGTCCCTGGGTTTCAATTGAGCATAAGCAAATTTCTTACTCTGTTTGGGTTGGGGGGGGGGAAGGAGAAGGGGTAGGTTTTCAATTTCAAGGTAAATAATTGCTTTAAACAAGCACTGGCCTGATAAAGTCAGTTTTATTTTGTCACTTATTGAAATAAATAGTACTTTTTTTTTAATTTAGGAAATGTCCTGGTTCTCCCAGTAGTATTATCAAATACCGGCTAAAGTTTTCACATTTTATTTTGGATTCTGTATGATCTTACAGGTGGTTATGAAACAGAATGCTGTGATAGAACACTTGAAGCAGAAGAAGACACTGACTCCAGCTGAGAGGGAGGAAAAT
The DNA here is from genome assembly GCF_003343035.1 of Apteryx rowi. NCBI lineage: Eukaryota > Metazoa > Chordata > Aves > Apterygiformes > Apterygidae > Apteryx > Apteryx rowi. The sequence continues at coordinate 2,913,840 of NW_020448974.1, forward strand.
CAGAGGTGAGTATGCATCATAGTGCGTCTGTAGATGTTTGCATTTATAGCATCTTTTAATGGCGGTGTAATGAAACACTGTTTTGTAGAAACCTGCTTGTAGATATTGTTCTATTTTAAAATTGACTAAAGTAATACTCAAAGGTAACTGGTGAGAACTATTGCTTTAGTAATGATATTCCTACCTGTAAGTGACTGAATCCTTGTATGTTCTTAATTTTATTTTGATTATTCATTTCTTAAAAAAATGAAATGTAATATGCATGTGTTTGGAGCTAGCCACAGTTTTGGAAATATTCAAGATAACCATCCTTAAAGCAGCACAGAATGAAGAATGAATAGTTCTATTGCAGCAAAGCCTGTTTTTTCATCTGTCCTTTATTATGGCAATTTATTTCCATTTTGTCCTTTGGCATCACTTTGTCTCCTTTTTTTAATACTTTACATCCCACCCTGTAGAGAGAAGTGATGAGACTGAAGATAACAGTATTCCACAATTTAGGAGATTTCGTGTCTGAAGCTGCTAAATGCAAATTTAGAATGTTTGTCACTTGTTATCTTGGGATTATTTTGATCCCTTTTCATTCATGTAGTTGCTTCAGTTGACAACACACACTTGTTATCCAGTTTGTAACAAAAAGATTAGTGTTTTTATAAAGTTTTGATCGTCGAATCGGAGAATAAGATTAGCTGGTTACGCCAGTATCAGTTGGTACTATTTAGTGTTCACGATTTCATAGAGAAAAGAATAAAATGTATTGTCATATATTGGTCATTTAATAATGGCAGACAGCCAAATCTGTGTTTAGATGGATAGAAGTCTGACACCCCAGGTTGTACTTAGGGTGTACAATAAACAGATGTAAAAAATAATCCAGATTTTTCATTAATGAAGAAATTAAACTGTTTTGTACTGAATTCTATACACTGAAAAATGTTCGTCATTCCTTATGCCAAAACGTGATAACTTAGTGGTGCTCTCCACCGTGGAAATTTATGTTCTGGAGCAAGTTACGGGCTTCCAATTTGTTTTCACTGTGCATCAGAATAACCAAAGAATTCAGCTCTTTCAAACATGTTTGTGGAAACTGAAGCGAATGAAAATCTCTCTCATCATATTGAAGCCTAGACTTTGTTTGGAGTGTTATAGGGGAAAGGGAGGAAGGATTAGTACTCAGATCGGTTCTGAAGTGAAATTGGGACTGACCTTCTTTAACCAGCCTAAGGACTTCCTGTCTGTCCCTGTGGTGCTCTAATAAATAAGAATGAGTGGGAACAATGTCTGCTACAAAATTTACCTTGTAATGTTTTGTTTTAAGAAATTCTAGTCTCTTGCAACTTGCAGAGCCTAGAGAGTTAAATAATTCTGCATGCTGAACTTGGGATAAGCAGACAGCTCAGCACAATGTGCTTTTTCTTTATTCCTTCCCTAGAATGATTGTATGCAACCAAGTGATGAAATATATTCTGGATAAGATAGATAAAGAAGAAAAACAGGCAGCTAAGAAACGAAAGCGAGAAGAGAGCGTGGAACAGAAGCGCAGTAAGCAGAATGCTACCAAGCTCTCGGCTCTGCTTTTCAAGCATAAAGAACAGCTGAAAGCTGAAATATTGAAAAAAAGAGCACTTCTGGACAAAGATCTACAAATTGAAGTGCAGGTAAGGACAGTTCTTCTCAAAGACTAACTTGATTTTACATTAGGGGAGAACGTTTCTGTGTTAATTTTAAATTTATTTGCTCAGTGAGCTTTTAAGGAAAAGTACAGGAAGAAGTTCTGGTTTTGAATGCATGGATCTCTGCTAAACCAATAGATGTCCTTCTTTGTATGCTTCTAGTTTTCATCTGGACTGAAAATACTTTTTTTCAGGAAACAGTTGCTGATAAATTACAGCTAATGTGTCATAGTAGTCAGAGTGCCATCCCTTAATTTTATGCGAATTGTAGGTTATGTACCTTAAAAACTTTGCACATTTAAATGATTTAAATTGTTTTCTTTTGCTCAAGCATGGGGATTTATGTCTAGATTTTATTCCTGTCCTGGCATAATCTTATGAAGTCTCTCCCTCTGTATTTATTTGTTTAATGTACTTCAGGAGGAGCTAAAGAAAGACTTGACTAAAATTAAGAAAGAAAAGGAAAAGGCACAGGCAGCTGCTGCTGCGGCAGCAGCCGCCGCTGCTGCTGCAGCCGCAGCTGCAGCCGCTGCACCTCCTCCACCGCCACCACCGCCACTGCCACCACCACCACAGCAACACGCAGCCAATGTCACGTCCTCCTCCACCACAGTCCCAATGCCAGTATCCTCCCAGAAGAGAAAACGAGATGAGGAGAAAGATTTGTCAGCTTCCAAGTCCAAGAAAAAGAAAATGATTTCTACTACCTCAAAGGAAACAAAGAAGGACACAAAGCTTTACTGCATCTGTAAAACGCCTTATGATGAATCTAAGTGAGTAGCGAATGCCATGGGCTTTTATTGTGTATTGTTTGATTTAGGCTTAGTATTTAGCTATTAGTCTAAGGTAGTTTTAGAATTGGAGGTAGAGTATCAGGTGTTATTGCAGTGATCACTAAGGTATTAAAGAATAAAGTCTCTGGGTTCCACTAGCAGTTACAGAACTATTAACTTGTGTGATTTATATTTTTACTTGTTTGCATGTTTCCATTGTATGACCTTTCTGTCTCACATGCACATACTCTTCTTTTTTTTTTTCCTCCGCTCTGTTATTCTTTCTTTTGCTGTTTTGCCTCTGCCTCGGAAGCAAGTGACTATGGGTTTGAGCAATTTCTTGTGAACAGGCGGCTGATGTTCTTTAGAAGTAGCTTTGGTACCGTCTTCCAATAAATGACTCTCTTATAAATCACTAGCCAGTAAAGGGGATTCCGAGTTACTGGACTGTGGTTCACTTTGGCAATGTTTAAGGTAGCAATGGTTTCCATGTGCTATGTACCAGACCTGATCAAAAAGTTGAATGCATAAGCATTTGGCAAAGTGAAAGCTGCGGTTCTCTTTAATGTTTGATTCTAACTGTGAAAAAGGAGAAAAAAAAACATCCTGTGAAAGAGGAAATGCTCTATACAAAGTTTGTGAAGAAACTGAGTAAGTAGTGGAGTGGAAGATTCAGTGGATTGTGGTGGGATAGTGTTGTGCGTACCTGCCTAGGCTAGTAATGACCAACGTCATGAGTTAGTAATAGTTAACACCAGATAGCTGTGTAGATGTATGTAAAATAAATTTGACTTCAGACCAGTTCCAAGTGAGTACTTTTCTCAAGTTACAATACCAAAACGTATTAATTGGTGCCTGTGCTGGTGGTTTAAATGTAAATGTTAATAACAGAAATGAACCATAGAGGCGGAGTAGTGCTTTCACTCCAGTAATGGGCCTTCATTCAAAATTTAGGGCCAGAAGTAGAGGATCTCCTGAGATTCCTTCTAGCCTTTTATTTGATTTGATTTTTTTAATGAAGTTGAGGTCTTTGTTTTTTTTCTCCCACCTTGGGTGTTCAGTAGCTCAGATCATTGCAGCATTATGTCAGTGTGGGAAGGTTTAGACTGCTGTCTCTGCTACCTCCATTCTTTAAATAGCAGGCTTCGGATGTCCAGGTTGCTAATTCACTATTACTTCTAAGAGATGAATATCTCGCATATCTCACTTAAAATAAGACTGTTTTATTAGGTTTTCTGTCGTTCGGTAAACTTAGGAGGATACCCTGTTCTCATTTTGTGGTGACATTGAACACAGACCTGTGTGCTCCTGCTTTTGTTGTTAGTGAGCAATACGATCATCACAAAAATAAAAGGAGATGAGCAATTTTTACGAGCAGAAGTATTTCATTGTCAGACTAATTCTTTCTATTAACTTCAGTGGGCATTTGAGTAAGCCAATGAAAAATGTGGCCACAGTGAATTTTGGCATACAGAATGGAGAACTGTGCTTAAATGCACAGAATAAAATTTCAAGAAAATTAAATGTTAAAGACTTAGCAGTATGTTTAGCAGTGAAATTCCGTTCTACTGCTCTGCTTTTTCGAGTTCTGAATTTTACCTTCTTATAAACGATGGCTGTACTGTTGAACTGCATTATTTTTTCACCATTTGGAAAGGGCTTTAGTCACATTTCAAAAGTGTTCCGGTAAACAAATTATATATATGTACACACGTACGTGGGCACCAAATACTCCTTTTTGTGCTGGTGTCTAATTTCTACTTCAGAAAAGATGGAAGTGCAGCTTTAGAAAATAGTTTATAGTGTATTACTAGTATCCTATACATTTGTTAGGATGTAGAAAATCGACAAAGATCATTCTTTACGTTGTTTATTTTATTTCAGAGCTTTTGTGTTTATAGTTCTCACTTATGGCAGTCGGGTGTTGTAGTGCTTTGCTCATTGCTTTTGAGGGTGGTCAGTAAGGGTATCCTTCTAAGGTTCATATTTATATTCCAGCGTATTTGTTACAATGTGAAGCCTGTTCCACGTTCTAGGGGCAAGGTTTAACATCTAAATCTAGGCATAAATGTGCTTGCAGAGCGCCAGGAGCAACTAGGTGCAATTAGCTTTGGGAAAAGGAAACTGGCTGAATTGTTGTTGATAGTTGGTAGAAGGAGCTGTATCCGTCCATTCTTTACGGAAGGTTGGTTTGTTCGGTTTGGGGATTTGCCTGACTGAAAATTAAGAGAAAAGGCAGGACTTGAGCATCTGGGACAGATGCAGAGGCCCAAGAAATTAGGTGCTTGTTTTGTTGAACATGTGCTAGCTACTGCCCTGTTGCTAGTTTGTACTGTCTGGTGGTTAATGTTGCAGACTGACGAACCAGAATCACAGTAAATCATGAAGCAGTATATGGTGGGTGGTCTTAAAATCTAGGAAGACAGATTCTGAGGCAGCTCGCTTTTGCTTAGGCAGAGAATGGCTGAGTAACTTTGCCCCTCTGGTTGATTGTGGCTGGTGGTAGGTATGTTTGGAGGTATCCATACACAAAATGTCAAACATTCTTGCATAATATTTTACAGTTTTGTCACATCATTCTGTGCAAGGTGCCATTTACATGATTCTGTATCCGGTTCCCTTCGCTTTGTGTCATACCATATCTGGTTCCGTCACGTAGTTTTGTCTGAGGGTAGGCATTTATTGTCTGCAGAACGGTCAACTTTCCAATTTGTTGCAATTTTGGGTAGCTGAATGTCTCTGTTTTTCAAGGGCCCCCACAAAAAAAAATTAAAATTATGACAACCATGTCCTGACACAGTTTTCTTTCATATCATGTTATACCAATATGTATTCTACACATGGCTGGTATGCATGTTCTCTGTAGTATACTTGTAACTCCTAGTTGGTGTTTGCGCTTTGCTTTGTTTTTTAAATTAACTGAGACCTACATTTTCAAATCTTAAGGAAATGTTTAAGTGGCTTTTGAGCTACAGTTTTGAAAATGTAAATCTTTTCCTTTGGCCTTGTCTTTTTGTGCCTTTTACAGTTTTTCACACACACATTGGAGACATATGTTTTTAGCCCAGCTTGTCAAAGTTTGGTTACATACTGATGTGCATTTTAATAAACTGTCAATCTAAAATTGACCCAAGCGACCTCATTGACAGTATAGCTGCAGCATGAGATGTTAGCTTGCAAGGATAGAATGGTAGGAAGCAAGGAAAGTGAGACAGAAAACTGCAGAAAGAAAGTGCATCAAAGAGAAGCGCAGGGAAAAGTGCCATGCCATTTGAAATGACAATTACATTGTCATTTTCATTGTGAATACTTTTAGGTTCTATATTGGCTGTGATCTTTGTACTAACTGGTATCATGGAGAATGTGTTGGCATCACAGAAAAGGAGGCTAAGAAAATGGATGTGTACATCTGTAATGATTGTAAACGGGCACAAGAGGGCAGCAGTGAGGAATTGTACTGTATCTGCAGAACACCTTATGATGAGTCACAGTGAGTTCTGATAAGAACCTCTTATTTAATGTTTAGGTAGCAAACTGCTCTGACTTTGGTTACCTGTTCCTTACAAAGAAAAAAGAAGTTATTCTGCATATATTGTATTCATTAGTAATACAAATGCCTTTTCAGTAATTTTCTTCCCCAAAATGTTTCTATACAGTAAATATTTAGGAAAAGTGGAAGTTTTCAAGGTGGTCCAAATGCTTTGTAAAAAACCCAAGAACTTTCATTTGGAATTAATTTTAACAAGGGAGAACTAGAAAGATTAAAACACAAATGTAGCATTTAGTGGAATTTTTTGTACTATAGTCTGTTTGATCTAGACAGAAAGCATAATTTTAGTAGGGGGGTATGTGGTTGGTATCTGTTATTGTAATGCTCTGTGTCACAGAATACCCCTTCTGCATTCAGCTGCAACACTGAACCTTCCATATGAAAAACGTTTGTGCAGAGGGTAACGGGAGCCCTAGGTTGTAGTCCAGTTTGCACAAAATGCATCTTGAATTGTTTTGGATTCTTGGTTGGGTGAGAGTTCTGGTGTTACACTGTTCCTTCCAGCTCTAAAGAGACGAATGATTTTTTGAAACCCTGATTGCTTGAAAGTGTCTCTAGTGTAAAATTTAGTAACTAGCTTTGAAATGAAATTGTCTGGTAATTTAGTGTGTTTGTAAATGCAAAAGCAGTTGAGTAGTTTAATAAGCATTTGTCAATCTGAAATGTCACATGCTACACTGTTGTATTTAATCATGCAAAGTATCTGCTCATGTGCAGGGGATTGCAGGTTTATGTTTTTAAATGTAATCTTTAAGTAGAACAAGTCACTAACATTTTTTTTCGGATCTTGCAGATTTTACATTGGCTGCGACCGATGTCAGAACTGGTATCATGGGCGCTGTGTTGGCATTTTACAAAGTGAGGCAGATCTCATTGATGAATATGTGTGTCCACAATGTCAGTCCACAGAAGATGCCATGACTGTACTCAGTCCACTAACTGATAAAGATTATGAAGGTTTAAGAAGAGTACTACGTTCCTTACAGGTGAGAATAAGGATCGCAGCAAAGCTTATCTGATAAATCGTGGGGAGTAAGTCTTGGTTTATCTTCCAGTTGTTGGAGACCTTTTGAAAAGGAAACAGCAAGGGTTTTTTTGCCTTTGTTTTTTGTGAGAAATGCCAGTATGTCAGCTGCAAACTCAATTAGCTTTATTTTACAGAATAACATTTTATGATAATTAGGAGATCACCGCTTCTGAGTTAGTGAAACTCAGCAATTTCTCTTCAGTGGATGGCTTTTAAGGAAGCAGGTTTACTCAGAGTACCAAAAGGCAGAGTGGTAGTGAAACTGCACATGATGTAGAAGGTGCAAAGTTCTGTTCTCAGATTACTTTATATGATTTCTGGTCGAAGCTTCTGTACTCCCATTTCACAGTAATTAAACTTTCTTTAATACAGTATTCTCACAGAAAGTCATTATCAGCATGGAAATGATGGCATACTGATGAGAAGAATTATATCACATAGTCTGTTGCAGTATGTTTCTGGTTTATATATCACTCCCAAATACGCCTTTTCCATTACATCTGTAAAGAATTTAATAATTAAATTTTTGATAATAAAAAAAATTGTATGGTAACAGAAATCTTAAAAGAGAAATATTTTGCATTGTCCTATATTTTATGTAAATGTTTTTGAAGATAAATTAATTTTAGAGTACTTGAAATTGAAAACTCTGTCCAATTTCCAGGTATGAAGCCTCAGCCTCTTCCAGTGAATTCRTCACGTACTTCTCTATACAGTCTTAGTCCAGTATCCCATTACCTCTGAATTTCATGTTGTTTTCTATCATGAAGTCAAACTACTCATTATCCCAAATTGAGCTTTAAAACTTGAGACAGTCATGATAACTAGTTACCTCTTCAGGTAACCCTGCACTTCTTTAAATTCAACTCTAGACCCCTGCAGACAAAAGTATAATGAAAACATGTAACTGCTGCTGCACCTTTCTTTTTTTGTGTGTGTAATTATATCTTCTTGTCTTGACAGGCTCACAAGATGGCATGGCCATTCTTGGAACCAGTAGATCCAAATGACGCACCAGATTATTATGGTGTTATTAAAGAACCAATGGGTAAGTGTTTATGGGTGATGGCATGAGTGAGTGGATCGGGGTTTCTAGTGATATGAATTTCTAATTCATTACCTGATAACCATTTCCATCCAGGGATCTTAAAAATACATTTTGCAGGATATACTTTTTTTGTAGTTAGGTGAACCAAGACAATGTGATTTCCTGTTGATATATTTAGAAGTTCATGTTAGAGTTAATTTATCTGCTTGTAGGCTGACTCCTTAATCCTGGATACAGTCTGTCTAATGTGTAAAATACGAAGTTTGGTGAAACAGTAGGACCGAATTCTCTTTAAACTGTTTTACTTTTATAGTTATTTCAAGAGGATGATTTTGTTACCCTGTGCTTTGCCTGTATTTTCTGTTTTTCTGTGTATTAGTTGCTTCTTCAAAGTGTGAGGTATGTATTCTAGAGATTGAGGAGGAAATAGTGTTAATGCAGCTAAAGTGTGACATGCAATTTAAGATGAAGTTTAAAATGATTTAAAGATTTAAAATGACTCGTCTGATTTGATCTGATTACAATTTTTTGATCTGATTACAATTTTGTATTATTTGTAAATTTTTAATTTGCCTTTAAAGCTATATAAACAAGAATTGGTTTAAATGTTCTTTATATGGAGGGAAACTGGAAGAGGAGATGTTGAAGCTTTAGTGTTCTAGAAATAGGAAAGTTAAATCTGATCTCCTGGCAAAATTGTAGTTTTCTGCCTGAAAATGAGACTTCATTTAGAAATGGTGTCCTTTTCTCTTCCAAAGTTTTGGATTGTGCCATTCTGAAACTGCTAAACGCCTCGTGTTCCATAATTGGCCATGGCCAGTAACTGAAAATGGTTCCTTTAGTTTTATATGTTGATGATTAACTTGCTTAGAGAAACACTGACAGCATGAATATCTAATGTGTGTTAATTAACTGTCCTTTTGTGTGGGTTAAAGCTTATAAAGAAAGCTAAAATTATAAAATAATTAGGCATATAGTAAATGAATGAAACTAATGAGAGTGCATTCAGCACTTTCAGATTTAAGTAGCAGGAAAATATGCTTGTTATCACTAGGTAATCTAGGCCAAGCTATGCTTGTTTTCATGCATTTTGGCACTAGTGGCAATTCAAAATAAGCACTTTAAAGGCATTTTCCCAAAGGTAGGTCATTCTTTTTTTTCCAGCTGAAAGTGTCACTATACATTTAGACAGCTATATTTATAGTTGGCAGTTCCCATTCCTCCCCCTCTACTGAATTTACATTTGCATGAAAATAGGGCCATTACTGCTTAATTCACCATTCCTCTTTCTTTAATCTGTCTAGTCAGTAAGAATGAGAACATTGGCATTTTGCATGATCCTGCACTTGAAATCTGTCTGTGCCATGTGGTAATGTGTATATCCCCATGGAAACTGATAATTCATTCAAAACCAGTCATGGATTCAAATAAAAAATAATCAGAAGGATTAGACAGACTAAAATTCATGTATATATAGTCATTAGCTGAATGAGGGCTGTAAAGAAAACAAAGTACAAGTATCAAAATCAAGATTATCTGATTTTTTTTTTCCTTAATTTCTTTATAAGAAGTAAATCGCTTCCCGCAAGAACTCAGGTTTTTCAAAGCCGCTTTTGCTATCTGTGTGTTACTTGTACATGAATAGGTCATGTGTAGCTAAAGCATCTATTGGAAGGAAGCTTAGGCAGGCCACCCTGTTACAGCCTGGGGTAAGGCGTATTCCAGCAAAGGTGTCTAACTTATCTAGGCCTGGTTTCTAGCATTCTGATAGTGTGAACTCCTGAATCTGAACATGAAAATGTCTCAATTTAATAATTCTTGGTTTGTTTGAAGACCTTGCCACCATGGAAGAAAGAATACTGAAACGTTACTACAAAAAGGTCACGGAGTTTGTGGCAGATATGACCAAAATTTTTGATAACTGTCGCTACTACAATCCAAGTGACTCGCCTTTCTACCAATGTGCAGAAGTTCTTGAATCGTTCTTTGTACAGAAACTAAAAGGATTTAAGGCAAGCAGGTAAGCAAAAATGTTCCTAGTCATACCTGTTCCGTTGTCCCATAAAATCTCCGTAACGCTTTTGTAAGCCTGCCTTGCATTAATACAGGTATCTGCTTCTGCATGCACTTGCCTGGGCAATGTCACCCCCCCCCCCCCATCTGTTCTATAATATCCAGCCATTGGTTTCAGTCAAATTTAAGGATTAAGTAGGATTTTGTTAAGGTTATTTTGTAATGTTTGTTCAAGATGAGTTGTTAGGCATGAATTTGGACCACTATCATAACTGAAGAAAAGTTGAGTGACATTTTAAGTCATTGCTTCAGCAAAGCTAAATAAAATAAGAATTATTTCTGATCAAGAGAATGCTGTGTTGTTCTCAGTTTTGATAACTTCTGTTGTAAACAAAATCCTTTTCAGATACTAGAAAAAGGCAATCCTTCCATGAAGCTTATAATCCAGTAACAAAAAATAAAATACTTCTTAGTTTTTACTACCTTCTCACATACTTGAAAACTACCTTTTTGTAACTCACTGTATTTGAAAGAGAGGAGTAAGTGGGCTTTAAAGTAAGATGTGGAAAGCRAAACATAATTCATAATTGACTATTTAAAATGAAATTTCCTTTTTTAATGCTGTTTTTCTGTAGAAAGACTGATGTAGAGTGTTTCCCTAAAATACACATTCCTGAAAAAAACCATGCACCTCTACTAGAGATTTCAATCTGCTGCTTTCTGAGTCTGTCTAGTAGTGTGTACATGGGAGTTGTACTGCTGTAGTCAAATTGTAATGTGGTATTTGTTCCTGAAACTAAAACTAGCTTACTCAGAACTCTAATGGAGTATACAGATTGCTCCTATATTGCTGCTAAGTTTTAATATAAGCCAACTGTAACTGAATTACCAAAGTTGAATGCCTTTCAGCATTACTCAGAGATCTGTGTATGTACAGTAGTTGTATATGGACAGTTGTCCATTTGACTGTAACAGTCAAAACTAACAGACTGCTAGTCTAGATTAATGCAGGATTAAATCCAGTTGTAATCAACTAAATGGACAGCTTCACTTTATATCCATAGTTATGGGAGCTGTCTACTATTGAGAGTAGTATTGGCAAGAAGGGATGAGAGTAAATGAATTAATCTGGCATTTTTCTTTCTAATTTAAGACTGTAGTAGTGATTTTTCAGGTAGTTTTCATGTTTCTGTCATCTTGCTTTAGCTGGTTATCCAGCATTCACTGCTTGCACACTAATTTCATTGCTGCATCTTATTTGTTATTGTTTTTCATTTATACCATCCATGTTCTTTCTTTTCTTGCAGATTGTGATATCTTTAGTCTGAACTTTTTAACTGGAATCAGAACTGGATGTTGGGGTCACTTTCTTTTATTGTACAATTTGATGACATTAAACTGCCCTAAAAATCCAGATCTTTTGTCTGAAAACTAAATGTTGGGGGGTTGGGTTTTTTTTTATCAGCAGTCATGCTGGTAAATATAAATGTATTAACAAAATTGTCCCATTCCTGGAATACTGTATGGAAAAAAAATGAAAAATTAATCTTGGAAACCGTGTATTTTATTGTTTTATTTTCAGTCACTAATAAAACTGTGAATGTCAAAGAGGAGTTTTGCTGAACTCTGATTAGCAAAAATGTGATTTTAATATGCCTGTTCAGTTTTTTTATATTAAGTTAATCCAAAGACTTCTTGAATAAATTTAAGCTAAGTACACCTTATTATAAATATTCACACTCATAAATTGTCTTTATGCCTTACTTTTGATGGACTACTRTTATGTAAATTTGAGAATAAAACTGATTTCAGGCATTTTTGGATATTCCAGTGACACACTGCATTTTATAGGTAGTGGAATTTTTGTATGCTGTAGGTGAAAATGTGCCTAARGTTCAGAGATGCTTAATTTTAAGTGTTCTTTTTTCTGAAGGGGAAAAAACAAAACAAATGGAAGCAACCTGGCACTAATTCCCTCGTAGCGATTTACCCTTGGCAACACCTTGCAGCAACTGTGTTCTCAGAAATGAAGGGTGCTTAATTCTTCACTTTCTTCTGTATTCTGCAGGTCCCATAACAACAAACTGCAGTCTACAGCTTCTTAGAGTTCAGCGTGTTAACCTAACACACGAGCAAGAATCTGGTTGTCTGAAAATTTTTAATTAAGAAGCCAGATGTTTTTAGTCAGGTTATCCTGACAAGACTTGATGTAAACTGCGTTTTTATTGGTCACAACAGTCAAATTATATTCTTGGCTTATTTTGTCCAAAGGACAAAGAAATAAAAATCAGCAGCACCACTTTCTTGTCAAGATCAAATTGTTGTACTATTGTGGCAGAAGCAGGAAAACTTTGTTTTTTGAAGGAGAGAGAGAAAGAGAGCAAGAAAAAAGATACAGTAAATGGGGTCAAGTTTAACTCCATGGAAATGCCACGTCTGTTCTTCAGTGAAGAAGCTGGTTTAAAGTCCACACAGAAAACTTTGACTGTATTTATTTATTGTTGCAAAAAAGACGCTTTTTTATTGCTGCCCTCATTTGTCAGCTAATTATTTTTTCTTATAAAATCCAGCCCCGGTTACATGTAATCCATTCTGTATCTTAACATGATTCCTGTAGGTAAAAGTACAAGAAGACCTCTAGATGTCTTTTCTTTCTATGAAAGGAGCTGCTATGTACACATGTGCACACACACAGAACTGGGAATCAACAATGAGTTTATCATTCATGGTAGATAAAAACAATTAAGCTTGCATAAAAGTTGGGCTAAGTGGTCACGGACTACAGACTCTGTTGCCTTGAATATAACAGTACAATTTGTCATTTACTCTGCACCAGACTGAAATGAGTAAAATCTATTTGAAGGTATCTTGTTTGTAAACATTTGTCAGATTCTAATTTTTTTCTTTTGTATTAAAATTCAAAATATGGATGTATATGAAACAAAATAAATGGAGATAATTGTTCTCCCCACACATGTAGGTGTCTTTGAGTGTGCGCTAATATGTTTGTAACACTTTGGGGGATCTGTTCGGAAGTATAGATAATTCAAGTAATAAGGGAGGGAACTGGCCAGGGAGATCTGACTTTATTTTGCTCCAAAGGTAGTATTTGCTACTTTTCTTTCTTAAGCAGCTATTATCCCTTTATAAAATTTCTACAGTGGTGCCAAAATTACTGTAACAGATAACATGGTAGCAAGTATTCTGTGAAATGTCATTGCCCACTGCTGAATTAGGTGATATTTTGCAAAGGACGCTAGGAGTGTAAAGTACCAAGGATAATTTTCTCTCTGCAAGGCGTTCTAGATGGCCTCATTATTTCCTGTATGAGGAGTGCTAGCATGAGGGATAAATTGAAGTCAACAGATGATGCAATTTGCAGATGACTTTGCTTTTTCTTTCTGAGCTGTTGCTTTCACATTGCATATATAAATGACTGTCATATTAACTGTCTGCAGTTAATCAGCCATGGTTTATGCAGCTCTTCAACCATTTGACTAGCTTTTGCACTAATTCCCAATTAACTTTTGTTTTACAGTGATCTGGGATTTACCTGATTTATGGATAAGCTCCTTTTGGGTTTAAACTCGCACCTTGCTATGCAAGAACCTTTTCTGTTAATTTCTTAAAAAGATGTTGCTACTGACCACATTTTCTTACACTTACAGGCTCAGGTGTACTGGTTCTTCTGGGATAATTTTATCTAATAAAACCCATTTTTTTGTACATACGAATGTTGTCATTTAACCTATATGTGAAAACTAAAAATTAATTGTTCGATGTGAAAACAATAATCCATTTATGCTTCTTAAAATTAAAGAAGAGTAGTTGCATTTAGGTTATGTTGTCCTTTGACGTTTAAAAAAAAATGCTGCATATTGTATGCATTGTGATTTTTTTTTAATGCAAAAAGGAAAAATCTCAATTTCCAATGGCATTTCAACATATCCTGCATCTCATCACAACTTCACAATATTTCTGTACTATTTATTCATATATAAATATATATATGACATCATTTAAAACTTTCCTACCTGTAGGCAATAGATTGCTATGTTTTTAACAATTTGTGGCAAACTGAAGAGTACTTTTTTTGTACCTTATAGGACACATCATCCTTAGACAAATAAAGTAATGTGTTTGACATTGATTTGGTGGTGTTTCTAATGAAACATTTGGTAATGTTAACATCTTGGCATTGCCAGATTATGTATAATGGCCTGTGAATCAGTTTGAGTAGGGAAATAACCCATAAATACAATTTCATCTTGCTAAGAGCCCTCTTTAGTGTTTTCAGTTGCCATATAGTATACAGAGGCATTTTTCTAGCTTTATTAGTGGTGGTGTTATATAGTTTTAAGTGGYGGTACTGAAAAAATGTCACTCCTGTAAAAGTAATTAATACCCATCTCCAAAAAGCATGATGAGTTCTTAAGATTTGTGACCTGCTGTGTTGTTCAGTCATCTTTCTCTTAATGCTTTTATGAATTATTACAGTGTTCTTTTCAAAATGGTGATACATTATAACACAACTTTGATACTGTGAGCTAAACCAGCTTCCGGTTCTTTTTGATTTGTCTCATCAGACAAATTTGAAGCAATTATTCTTGGTATCCTTCATACAACAGTTAATAGGGATTTAAAGCTGTTGAAAAGGGGTTTTATACAAAAGCGTTGAATAAACCTCTGGAAAGCCAACAAGATAGTATTTCTATTTCCGTGTATTTCTGTTTAGTGATTGCAGAATATTTATGCTTGTCCTGCTGGGAAAAAAATCACTTACAGTAATTTAGATATCTTACAACTCTTGCATGCAGGTGCTATCTTCTTTTCAATGTGGTTAATACTGTGGGGTTTTTTAACAGTGCAGTGCTGTGGAAGAGAAATCCACTGGATTTAGGGTTTGGGTGTGTTTTTGTTTTGTCCCCCCCCCAGTACATTAACATGCTACAGGCCTGGCAGAAGGTAAAAACAATTATTAGTTAAGCTCCTGCTTCAACTGTATTTCAACTGGGCTGTGAGATACAGTGGCTTGTTCAGCTGTTGTGATAATATGTTTTAAAAAATTACCTTCCATGAAAGAAGGGGAAGGCAAGATCATTTGTAGTGCAAAAAGGGAAAATGAACTATATTGTTCTTCAAGCTTGCTTCTAAAGTAGTAGCTAAATCAGAGATAGTGGTGCAGACACGTTGATTGTCAGTTATTGGCATTTTACTTGGGCTTTCGATGGGTTTAGCACTGGTATACTATTACCTCTTTTGAGAACAGTCAAAATGAGATATAGCCATGGATGTTATTTTTGTACCTGCAGCTTGCTTGTTCTAGATCACTGTAATGTCAGGGGGAAGTGTTTAATTGCTGTTCTGGACAAAAGGATGACTGTGGGACTTAGTGGTTAGTCCCTGGACTTCAGCTGGAAATACAAAGAAACTGGAGATACGTGTGTAACCCTTCCTCCTTCCTTCCCTTGTCCCTCTCGGTCCACTCCAGTGCTTTGATTTGCTGCCAGAAATAGTCATTCTGCCAAAGCAAAAACACCCTTATTAAAGTCTCAGGAAAATTTCATCGATATATGCTGTGCTCCATGCAAACTCTTCTTGCACAAAACAGAAGTGAGACAGTATAGTATTTTTTTAGGTAGACACAAGCTGCCAGTAGATTTCTGTCCTGTAGTAAAAGCCTTCTGGGCCCTAAAGTGTAAATAAATACTGGTTTACAATTGATATGATTTCAGGAAGTGGTGATGTTTGCTGTTGGTATTTTATCTCCTATTCCATATCAAGAAATACATTACATACAAAATTTCTTAAAATACATTTTTTTTCCTATTCACCACTCTAGCTTTTCAGTGATACTAAACCAAGCTGCAGACTTTCATGAGAAATAGAACTGATGTCAAAACCACCTTTGCATCAAAACAAAATGCTTATGCGGGGTGAGGGAGATGTTTTTTTAACCTAAGACTGCAATTCTCCCTTATATTCATAAAAAAATTTCCTCTAAAATCTATTCTTCAAACTATTCCCAGAACATTTGCATTGTAATGCTATATAAAACAGTTGTAAGATATCATTGCTGTAAAGATTCTCCTGGTTCAAAAGGTCAGTATTCTTTATGGGCATTTCCCTGCATGTACTCTGAGCTACTGCTTTTCCTTCCTAGCAATATTAAGAAGCAGTTATTTTTCTGCACCACTATCTGAACTGTATCTTAAAATAGTAGCTGACTCTTTAAACATGTAGATGCCTTTGTTTAATAATCAGATTATCTTTCTGGATCTTTTGGAACCCAGAAAACAGTGAACCCCAAAACCAATTAATGCTTTATTAGTTTCTTTTAAAGACTATGATTTGTGAAAATATTGACTGTTGGAATGGTAAATAGTAAAATCCCCTTGCAGGGGTTTCATATAATTAACGTCTTGCATTCCCACCACATTAAGGGTACTAAAAGTAAAAGTTTATATCTTAAACGTAACTTTACTGATGTGCAAGTACAAACTTGATAACATTTCTCACAGGAAAATTACATTCAGTACACAGTTCTAGAACTGAAGTTTAAGGCACTAACAGTGTAACCAGGCATGCAAAATGTCCATGCAATTGCATGCTTATTTTGCATTCCTTGGCATCAATTTATGCAGTTACTTGTAAGCCTAATTGGGCATTTGTGTTATGCAGTTATTTGATTGCTTTCAGTCAGTGAATGCATATACTTGAATAATTACATAGCTATTTTGTGTGCTTTATATGAAAATCCAGCTCCATTTGAAAAATAGTGTAAGTTTTATCAGAACTACGGGCATGTTTGAGGAAACAAAAACAATAGGAATAGGAATGATTCTTTTGAATTAAATGCATAGAGTGCTTTAAGCAGAGTTGTGTGAAAACGCAGTTGACATTCTCTACAGATAAAACTATGGTATTATCTAACACTCTTCAAGGTTAAGGCTTTCAAAGTTCAGTTACTTTTTGTGTACCTAGAGCAATGCCTCCGGACTTTCACTTTATAATTACTGCAGATTATTAGGAAGACGTTATAGTGGAGGAGGCAATAATAGCCTGTGGTTCTGAAAACGGCTAGAGAAAATTCATGATCGGTTAATGTTCTTTACACTTTTTGTGCTGTATTTCACAATATATAGGTACCTAGTCAGAACATTCAGTAAGTGTCTGCTGAAGCACAAAAACAAGTGCCTATCACAACCAGTGTCAGGCTTAAGTGGAACTACCTCTTGCTGTTGCTAAACCAGCTTTATCCTGGTGGCTGAATTCTACTGCTGCCTGTGTCCCAAAAGGTGACCGCAGCCTTATCCACATTTCGTGTGAGCCCCTTGCACTTTGCGATTCCTCTTCCTGTTGAATCTTTTCACGTAGCTGCTGCTGCTCCTGAGCAATCCRTCCCCTGGCCTCAGGCGCCCTCGCAGGAACTGCAGCAGGGTTGCGGGGATCTGTCGTCTCTTGTGGTAGATCCGACCCATCACTATGTATCTGCTGCCTGCAAAGCAAACAAGTGCTCTGTGCTGTGGAGAAAGCATTGACTGATTCCCTACAGCTCACGTGCTCTAACGGCAACAGATTTATGAATGGATATGAAGTTATACCCTACAGAAACATGCACTCGACACGTGGTTTAGCACAGTGGCACCCTGAACGTTAGTGGCATTTTTGGGTAGTACTTGCACTGAAATAATGATTTACTGTGTTGTACTGCAACTAGAAGTTTGGCAGAAAAACTGGTATTTGATAACAAATTTTCATTCAGAAAGAAAACTAGACCAACTTCCAAAGATGTGGGCTTAAACTCCTGCTTAAATTTTTCAGCAATCATGAAAATTCTTGCAATAATTTTGGAACTCGATAAAGAAAGGACTAAAGTGCTGCATGATTTCTTCATGCAGTTGGGTCTCTCCTGCAAATTTAGAGTAACTGGGGAAAAAAAACTCCAGTTTAACAGTAAATGCAATATTTTCAAAATATCACAGGAACCGAAGATAAGCCTATTGAGTTAGGGCAAACTAAAAATGGCACTGCACTCGGGAGGAATAGTGGAATGGATTGAGCTGGGTTTGTTTACCAAGTTTAAAGTCTGGGCATGGTTTACTGCAGTTTAAAGTATCCACAACTAGAATGTGAACCCGGAAGAAGAAACCATCAGGAGTAATATACAGGCGACTCATCTTGTATAATCCATCGCTGTTTACCAAAAGAGTAATCAAGTGGACTCCGTTCCCCAGTCTTTCCATGTTATAAACAATTCCATTCACTGCTGTTTTAAGGAAAAAAAAAAAAGAAAAAAGTGTCAGGTTATGTATCTTGGTGGCAACTCAGGGTACTTATGAAGGCTCTCATTGAAAATCTTGTAAAGTAAATGTCTGCACAGATTTATTTGGCCCAGTAATGGGCAATCTTGAAAGTAGGTGTTGCCTCGAATAATCACACTTGAGGTCATCGCCTTAGTATTGGCTGAGTTACTATTGTACTTTACAGCTCTGATATATTTTTTTATGAAGTTTATAAAATGTTTCAAAAGAAACTACTGAGGTTTTTAGCACTGTCTGTCATCAAAGAAGTTCTCATTCAGCGAAGCAGGTTTAATGCCAGTTTTAGAAGTAAAAGTTCTCTTTGCCTTACCTATGTAACATGACTGTAGTTTTCTGATGCCTGTGGTTAACTCGGCACTTGTCAAACCCAGAAATAGGGTGCAGAGCATTAAGTGACTGACAGTAGGACATGATCTGTTCTGTGCCCTTGCCGCTTGATGTGACAAGTGCCTTTTCCTTCAAAGCTGAAATATTTTACTAGCAGGTTAGCTTCAGGCTCCACTGTGATGTTTTAATTTTGAAATTTTTACTCTGTCATTTAATCTTTAATCTGTACCGCAAATGTAGAGAAATGAAATGTTGTCTTTGATCACTGCAATGGAGCCTTGGCTGATCTGTTGCTCAAACTGGTGGGTTTTTTAGTCTGAGTCATGTGGGGAAAAAACATACCTGTCGTCTTCAGTTAAGAGGTGGATAAGACAGCTATTTGTTAAAGGCTGAAATACATAAAGGTCAGGTTGATACAAGGCCTACATTTGACAGGAATGCATGAGAGTGAGGAAAAATAAAGAGCATTACATTTGTAGAAAGCACTTCCTGATTTCTCTACTTAGAGAAAACAGATGTCTCATAATGTGTTTATACTCTGCAAATGGAAACATCTGTTACCACTAGGCATGTATTTTGCTTATCTCTTAAAATACTGTGAGAAAAAGTTGATATCTATTTCACGACTTCATAACTGCAAGGAAAGATTTCTTTAGTCAGACAATTCTTGCTCTTAAACATTCAGTGTAAAAGTGCTAGGCTATTTTCTACCGTCTTTAGCTTCATCAGCTGCAGAAGGACTAAAGACATTGAGTGCTAAGAAACTTCGAGAAACCTTCCTACAGAAAGTATGCTGTTTGGGCCACCACTTGAGTTTCACTTGAAATTGTGGCCCCAGAAACACCAAGTCATTCTAAATAGTAAGAGGTAAGTAATAGCAGCTATAATGTTTAACCTTAGAATATCTAAAACAGTTGGTCTTACCAGTTCTATCAATCAGCAGCTGGAACGTTTTCTTCCAGATTGTCTTCCCCCCAGGAGTGGAGAGTAGACGAAACAGAAAAAGAGCAATACTAGACCAAGGTAGGGAAAGGATAACATAAGGCTTGGTACTATTTGTCTTAGTACAYGTATAAAGAGTTGTGATGGGTCCCTTTAACATACATAATAAAACAGTGTCTTAAAAGTGAAATGTCAGTACTACTTGGACAAAGAGGGCCCCTGGCTTGCGTGGTTTGTAGAGGAGAGCGGCTTACCAAACTCRCTCATGCAGTAGGCCTCCACTTCGTCTCTCTCCTTCCCGCACTCGCTCAGACATGCCTCCTCCTTATCGGCATCTGCAATAGCACGTGGACTGAGGGATAGCGTCGAGCCCTTGGGGTTCCTCACCCAAATTAAGCCACCCGACCTTTGGAAAGCTCCCAACGTCCCTTGCCAGAGCAGTCCATACCCTTACCTTTCTTTAGCATGCTGAAGTGATACAGCAAGCTGGGTGACTGGCGGTTGGTGACCCAGGAGGGTTTGGTGATCTTTTTTAAGGGATCGGTATACTTATAGGGGCTTATCTTGCCTGGTCGGTTGAAGTGATGCAGCATGTTAGGATCATCCGACTCCACTGTTCCAGGCTCTGGGAAAGGATGTGCCTCTGCTAAGGATCTGATCTTTTGGTAAGAAGATGCTGCGTGATGGAAATGAGCCGACACGCTGTTAGCAGCCTCCGCCAGCCGTCTGTCCGTATGCTTTCTGTTTGCGTGGTTGAAGTCCAAGGAGGTAAGAGAGGGCCCCTCCGTAGGGTTCCCCAGAGTCGGGCCCCCTCCGTACTGACTGAGGTGCTTCCTCGGCCCTGTGTTGTTTTCTAGAGAAGGCTTGGTTCGTTTCTTTTTGTCTGATGAGAGGGAGAGGATTTCGGGAGGCTTTGGCCACTGCATATTCGTGGGGGACAGGAGCCAGTGTTCAGTGTGATTCTCTCCAGCGCTGCTGGTGCCCCAGGCTGGGAGTTTGACTTGGCCAGGCGTGGAGTCGGCTGCGTTGTAAGCATCTTTGCTGAGAGTCTGAATGGGTTTCCCAGCATAGGGCAGGGATCCTGTGTGCAAATAAAAAAAGAGAGCAAATGAGAATTTTAATTTTTTTCACGTGTGTCTGAATGGGAAATGCCTGGCAGATCTAAGGCTGTACCCCATAAGTGAGGCCTTCAGCAGTATGACAGTGTAACCGATGAACAGTTCAACAGAATGAAGTAAAGTCGAGCTCTTCATTTCTSTGTATTCAGACATGGACAGCCCAGTACAGAGAATGCAGCTGTGAGCAAAACACAGGAGATTTGCATTTTTACTTTATTATTGTTGCAAATTAAAAACATGATTTATAAACAAATCCTTTTCTCAAAAGCTTGAATCTCCAGGGAACATCTGAGGAAACAAGGTTCATATTGCCATTTGGGATGCTTGTTTAAAAGACCATGACAAGAGAACTATTTGGTTTTCCCATCCATGGGATGCCTTATTGACAGGGTCATCTGGACTTTTCAGTGGCTATGGGCTTTGAACACTACTGAAAAGATTTTTATCCACAGTTTTGGATCTCTGACTTTTGCACTGCAGTTGTATGGGAGTCCAGGAAGACACAATCTGGTAGCTAGGCTATTGCTGCTGAGTAACAATCATTGAAGGCTTTTTTTAGTAAGTAGAGAGGACAAGGATTTGATAAAGACAGGAAGAGACTGGGACTCTAGTGAAAAATGGAAAGGCTTAATGACACCGTTCATGGAAGCTGGACCTTCATTCCTACCTTCACCTTGATCATTTGAAGATCGCAAAGTAAAATGACTTTCCACTTAGCCTGGGAAGAGAGAAATTTCCTCTTGCAGTTCATTTCCTCTTTATTTCAGTTCTCTATCGTGATGACTTCAGTAAGCCAGCACAGACTATTTTAAAACAGTTCACCCACACACAGCCGCTGTCTGGGTGTTCACTGTTTGCGGTTAGCACAGTGTAGGAGGCTGATCCTGACTCCTTATGTGAAAAGAGATATTTGACATACCCAGATGAACAACGTCCCGGTTTATCTCCCATAACTGACTCTCAACTGCTGACCTTGCCATTTCCCCCCCTTCGCTCTCACCAGCTGCTGTCATGGGAAAGATTCCCTGATACTCGGGCTGGACACATGTAAAGTCAAAAGAATGTCCATGAAGAAAGGGGTGGAGGAAGTCCAAGCTGGAGAAAGCAAGAAGCAAGGGTGTTTTGGAGATGTTTCAATAGGAAGCTCTGAACTCTGAACAGGTGTTTTGGACTTGGTTTTATAAATGTACTTTTATAAGTTTTTACTTCCATGCTTTCTCAGTCATGGACTGTAATGAGAAATAGTTAATTTTCTCTACTCAATCTGTTCAGGACCTTGAAGCTCATTCCCCTACCCCAGCATATTCCCAGCCTAAGAAAATACAACTGCAATGTAATCGGCTCCAGGATCTCTTCTTCCCTATGGACTGGATATATCTTTTATTTCTGTACAGTCAGTGAGACTGTACAGACTGCTGCAGACACACATGACAGCCCAGAGCAGGCTGAAATCCATTAGAAATCTGGAGTCTACAGGTGCCAGGAAGGAGACTAAAAGGGCAAGGTCCCATACAAAAATCCCACATGCACARGCGAGTCAAACTTCGCTTGCCGGCTGGTGGCTAGCAGGATCCGTGGCAGCAGCTGCCTGCCTGCTGCTGGCAGGTGCTCGCTCTTCTCTCAAACACGGACAAATCAAGTCTTGCAGTTTGCATCCCCATCCCATGAACGTGCCGAAACGTTTCGTTCTTGAGCCCTTATGTGACCACTGCCACCGCTTGCTGCAAGGACTACAGCTAAGCAGGGCTCCTAGGGCAAGAATTTGAAGCAATGCGTTCAGCCTCCCCTGATACCAAAAGCAAATATGCCCCGGTCCCGCTTTTAACGTTAATAAACTTACCGGCCACTGAGCTGGAAGATGATCTAACGAGAAAGCAGAGGAGCCAAAACACTTTAGTTGTCATGCTGAAGTAAAGTTTTTTTCAGCCTCAAAATGAACTGGAGCCTTTTATGCCCTTCCCCCGATTCATGCTAATGAGAGGCAGCCTTAGGGGAAACGGGAATCACTCGCCGGACAACCCACTGGAGCAAGACCAAGCTGCTGCCAGGCGCCCGCGGCCACCCTTCGTCCCCTCCGCGCACACGCATGCGCTCGCTGCCCTCACCTGCGTTTCTGTGACTAAACGTGGTCCTGGATGTGTTTCTAGCAATAGAATTTTTTTTTGGAGGCGGAAAAGGGGGGGAACTTATTTCCTACTGTATTTTCCAGAGAAAATCATACAGAGCAGCTATGCTTCTGCTGGATGCAGGGAATTGCATTAAAATGTGGTGTACGGATTCCAGAAAGTGCATCACCTCTGCAAGTCAGCATCTGTAAGAACGTGCATTGATACATAGATATTTCTGACTAGCTCCACTTACGCATCTATTAACCTCTTCTAGTTTAAGGAACCTTTTTCGATGTCCCTCTTCAGTCTGAAAAATACAGTAGTTGTTATCCAGTCCAAGGGAAAGCTCTGCTGACCCCAGGTGCAGCTTTAGTTGTAAATCTGCCTTTGCTAACGTGCAGAACTCTGCAAATTTTCACACATCAAGGCAACCCTGATTTGGATTATTGAATTAAGCAGGCTTATTCTTGTGTTCCCAGCGAAAATGGGTGACCTTGTTCCTAGACAAGATTTCCATTGCGACAGTTTAGCTTAGTAGCTCGTGGTGGATGCCAGAAAGCTGGTAAACTTGTGCATGCCTGTAAAGTGCAATGAGTAACTTGGAAACCCTATGGAAGTGCTATGTCCTGGCTCCTGACACCTACCCCGCAGACACAAAATCTGCTCAAATGTAAGGCCCGCGTGATGTGATACAGCTATCGCTTGGTTTAAGCACTGTTATGTATCCTTTGCTCGTTTGTGTGGTTTAATAAAATTCTTAACAGTACGGGGCTTTATTTCAAGCAGCTACAGGTGAGGATACAGAGAACAGGCCAGTAGGCAAAACGCGTGCGGGTTTTAACACACGTTAACTCTGAGCTGGGTTGCTACTGTAGCGTTGATGATCCCTTTTCCTTCTGTCATTTTAAATATTTTAATTCTGAAGGTATCCCAATATGGAAATAGAAATTAAAGCTAAGCTGCGCCTCTTGCTGTGACTTAGGATGGGGGAGAGGCGAGCGCGCAGGTATCTCCATGCCTGATTTCCTGCCGTTCCAGTGGGCCCGGGAGAAGCTGCCAGCGGGAAACCGTCCTGCTGCTGCAGGTGGTGCCGGGGCCGGACGCGCGGGCGTCCCGCGGAGCGGCGCTCGGAGCAGCTTGCTGTTTGAATTAGCGTGATTCCACCCTCGCTGACGTGTGATTACATCTACTTACCGAGTTATGATTGCACCCGCTCACCCGGTTAAGAGGGGAAACCGCGGAGGTGATGCCGGCGCCGGCCGCGCTGCTCTGCCGCAGGCCCCACGCGTGAACCTGGGGGGGGAAGGAGGTGGCGGCCGCCGCACCGCCTCCGTGACGGGCCGCGGTCCCTCCCCTCCCGTCGCCCCCCGGCTAAAAGCGTTCACGGCGCCGGGTGGGCGGCGATCAAGTGCGGTGCTGCGACCCCGGAAACCTCCGTGCGAGTTTTACCGGGGTGGCACAAAACGTCTTGCGGCACGACCCAGATGGGACTCGAACCCACAATCCCCAGCTCCGGAGGCTGATGCCTTATCCATTAGGCCACTGGGTCACCCAACAAAAGCGGCGAGCGGCGCGCTCTAACCGCCCCGCCCGACTCGCACTGGCTCCGCCCCCAAACCCACTGTTCRCGTCGGTCCCACTCGTGGCGGGGAGGCCCCCGCCCAAACGCTCATTGGCCCTTCCCATATCGGGCCCCGCCCCTCCCGGCCCCGCCTTCTCTTCAATGTGCACGGCTCAGACTTCGCCGGCCAGCCGCGAGGCCCCGCCCCTCGGACGTCAGCGCGAGGCTTCAGGGGGCGGGCTCGCGCCGCGGACCCCCCCCCCCAGGCGCTTCAAGCCTGTCACGCGCGACGACCGTTAGTGCCTCCCGCGCGCAGGGGGGGCGCTGTCCTCCCCTTTACGCGCGTGCCTCCCTCAGGAGTTCCGCTCCTCRCTATGACTGCCCTTTTCCCCCTTTTCCTTCCTTTTAAACTCTTCATGGGCGTCCCGGCATGAAGCTTCGTGCTACAGTCCCAACCCTTCTCCGCTTGTTCCAGTGCTCCTCTGTCATTAGCTCTGTCCACCAGCAGCTTTCTCCCCTCACAGGTTTTCCTCCCCTCGTGGCCCTTCTCTCTCTTGCGTGTGCTGCGCTGTCCGTATTACCTCTGCCCTAGCTTAGCCACTGTGGGGCCTTTCACCCCATCTCTGCCTCACACACTTTTACTGGTCTGGAGCAAGCATGCTAGCTCATTCAGCTGTCCAGCCTTTCTCCAGCCTTCTGTTACTCTCCTGTTTTCATAACAGCCTTTCAAGCTGTGGTACCCTCCCTCGCGCTCCACCGCACGTTCACCTCACTGGTCTCCAGCGTCTGGTACAGAGCTACCTCAAGTTTCCAAATCACTGACAGTCCTCTCCTTGCTCTGGGACACCAGTCCTCACAGAGGCTTTTTGGCTCCTTCATCCGGGTTGCGCTACCCAGCAAGCCAGTGGACTTTCTTCACGCCAGATCTTCGATCTTTCTGCACACCAGGTGCTTTACCTCAGTGCTCCTTTTGAGCTGCTCTTTTCCATCTGCTAAACTACTCCTTTTCAATATCTTCATCTGTGACTGATCTGCTTTCTCCTCTCTTGACTTCCTTACTCTTGCTTAGGTCTATTTTTGTGATGGTTTTATTTTACAAGGGTCAGAACAGCAAGACACAATCACTGATAACTATTCTTGCTCTGCATGTCTTTGTTAACTACTGTATTCATCTACAGGTCAGTATAAAAAATTGTAATGGTTTAATCAACAGAAGTTGTATCGGTATGCATCTCTGACACTTCTCTACCTTGAATTGTACATTATAGATAAAAATGTGCTTGAGTTGCTAGCAGGGTCATGGTTTTTCCCCCCAGGTATTAAGGTTTGAAGTGCACCTCTAGTAAAACAGGATGTTTTGATTTAGTAATCCATCCCTTGTAAATAGCCCAAACCCATCTGAAACAATACCAAATCTGTTAATTTTCTGGAAATGCTACAAGGGCAGGCTTGTTATTGTTATGTATTATTTAATTTTGATCTGTAATGATTGCTGTTGAATTGCTTTAAATTGCAGCTTCACATCCCCTTTTGTGCGAGTTCCTGTGCCCGGTAGTTCCAGGAGGTCGAGTCGAAGTAAAACACAACAGGGGGAGTCTTACAAAAAAGCCCTAATTTATCCGAAGGTTAATAATGTAGAAATTAGCTGTATTTGAGGAACGGCTGCTAACTGCTCAGACTGAGCGTTTCCAGAGTAAAAGCTCCCTGCTCTAGCCCCATCCAGATGTGCAATAACCCCCCTTCCAGCCGTCCCACTGCCCCCCACCAAAGCTGGGCCCTAGGAAACTACAAATCCCATCATGCCACGCGCCACCTTCTCAGGGCACCGAGGCCCGAATGCTGTAGTCTCCCCGGGGTTCTGGCCCCGCCTGTGTCGCGTCGAATGCTGGGAGTTGTAGTGTTGGGGCGGGGACGGCTCCTTGAGCACGTGACGTCTGGCCCGCCCTTCCGGGAGCTCGGGCAGAGAGTCTCTCCTCTTCATCGCGAGACGAGCCGGATTTCAAACTGGCCAATCAGAACCTTGCTATGGCTCGAACTGGCCAATAGCAGGGCGAGGGCGCGGGAAATTTAAATCCCGCCTGGAGCGGCCCCGGGTAGTGGCAGCGTGCTCGGAGGCTCGGAGCGGCGCTGTGGCAGCAGGGCGGCTTGTGCGCTGAGTCCGCGGCGGAGGTGCGGGGCGTGCGCTGGTCTGGCGGCGGGTCCGGGGCTCTGGCGGCGGTAGGGCAGCCCGGCAGTCTTCCCCCCCCCCCCCCCCAGCGAGGCTGACAGGGTCGGAGCGTCCCGGAGCGGGCTGCGTGCTCTGGCCAAGTTGTGGCTGAAGCGAAGCCAGCTCTCCTGCAGCGGGTCACGTCGGGGCTGGCCAAGGCAGGGGCCGGCCTCGTTACCCACGCAGCTGCTACTGCGTGTCGCTGGCCCCAAGGGCATGGCCAGCCTGCTCGCAGGGGCCTTTTCGGTGCTCCCCTCATCAGAGGGATTTGAGGGGGAGCTTGCATATGTGGTATGGGCTTGACCTAGTCAAAATAGTATTTAAAATGTATGTATGCTGTCTGTGGGGAAGAAGGCCTGTCTTATTCCTAGAAACAATGAATCTGACAATGTTTGTGGATGGAAGTGTCTTAAAAGGACATGTGCATCTACTGCTTTTGTCTTAATGCTGTTGCTGTGACAACTGTTCTTTTTTGGAAAAGACAACTGTTACCATTGTCTTTCCTCAAGTCAGAGTGTAGTCATCCATCTAATAGAGACAAGTGTTTTTTGGTTTTTCTTTTTTTGGTTGGTTGGTTTGTTGTTTTTTTTTTTTAATACTGGTCTAAGTAAGTCTTTAAGTTAAACTCTCATGGAGTAAACTAAGGGTTTGTCCTTTGCTCTGTTTTCAGGCTGGTTTCTTTTATCTGCTTCTCTTGAAGCCTGACCAATAAGCAAGATGTCTACTAATGAGAATGCCAATGCAGCAGCTCGCTTGAACAGGTTCAAGAACAAGGGAAAGGATACCACAGTGAGTATTTTGATGCAATAAACATTTTGGGTAGCCATTGTCTAGCTAAACATGCTTTGCGTTTGTAAAAACCATGAACTAATGAATGTATGTCCTCCAGGAAATGAGAAGGCGGCGCATTGAAGTCAATGTAGAGCTGAGAAAAGCTAAGAAAGATGACCAGATGCTTAAAAGAAGAAATGTTAGCACTTTACCAGATGATGCTACTTCCCCCCTTCAGGAAAATAGGAATAATCAAGTAAGTAGGTACCCAACTCCAGTGGCCTATATTGTAGATCCCTTCCTCAAGTGGCCTGTAAATGTTTGCAATACTTGTTTTCCTTTGCAGGTAAAACCTCTTAAAAGGTACTTTAGGCAGTTGTATTTAAGCCTACTGTATTAGTGATGTGAAGCACTTTATTTGAACTACTGAAAACATTTTTAATGTAGATAAAGCTATAGCCGATGAGTCACTATGATGAACATAGTGATCTCCAAGGGGGATTTGGGGTGTGTGGTTTGTTTGTTTTTGTCTCTTCCCCCCCCCCCCCCTTCCAGATGACCACTTGTTTTATTAAATGGCAGTCTTTTCATAGTATTGTATAGAGGGCCTCCATGGTCGTAAAGACATGTGTCTTTCCCAACAAAGTCTAAATGTAACTGTTTCTTGTACAGGTTTCAGCGCACTGGTCAGTTGAAGAAATAGTCAAAGGAGTTAATAGCAATAACACAGAGCTTCAGCTACAGGCTACTCAAGCTGCCAGGTAAGGAGTTTAGCAGTAACTGATTTGCCTGTGCAGGCCAGTAACTGGGTAAGGTAAGAGGATTAGTTAATGAACTTAGTTGCTGCCATAGGCAGAGACTTATGGCTTTCCTTATCAAACTATATTTCAATAAATGCCTGACTTGACCTTAAATACAGTGCTTTGAGTTTCATTTGGTCCCATGCATAGTATCAAAACCGTGTGGATTATGGATATTCAAGGAGCCTGAACAACTCACCAGGAAGTAGTAATTGATTTCAGATGGTTTTGAAGTGGCAAAATAAACAACAGTCAGAATAAGGTATCTTTTTAAACTGTGTCCACACCTAACTATGATATTTGAGTGCAGTGATCTGCCTTGGAATAAAGTGAACAGTCAAATGACTGGAGTTAGAAGTATGCCAAATCACACTCTACTCTAGAAAGCCTGTATATTGCTGCAGTGTTGCTTCTGGCAGTAGTTATCATACTGTCGGCTGAGAAACCTCTACAAGAGTCATAGTATATTTGAACTGCTAGGTCTGCTTTATTTCAGAGGCTGAACAGAACCTCTCAAAGTGAAGACATGCCAGAAGCAATGCTAACAAGCTTTAGATGCTAGTGTTGAGCTTGTCTGTAGTTTGGCTGAATTTCCCCTTGGTGTCTGGTTGCTTTGCCTTCTCTGAATGCCTTAAAATCCTTTTTTTTTGTTTTTTAAATATGAGTCTCTTTAGACTGACTTGATGGAATCTGTTGTGCAGATCTCTGCAGGTGGAAATAATGTTTTCTCTTTGTCTTCCTCCTTAGGAAACTCCTCTCAAGAGAGAAGCAGCCCCCCATAGACAATATAATTCGAGCTGGTTTGATTCCAAAGTTTGTCTCCTTCTTGGGGAGAGCAGACTGTAGTCCTATTCAGTTTGAATCTGCCTGGGCGCTAACCAACATTGCTTCTGGCACATCAGAACAAACAAAGGCTGTAGTAGATGGTGGGGCTATTCCAGCCTTTATTTCACTGCTGGCCTCTCCCCACACTCACATCAGTGAACAGGCTGTGTGGGCTTTAGGAAACATTGCAGGTATGTCAATATGCTGCACAATTTCATTTCGGACCTGTTAATTGAAATGGGAGGACATTACTACTGACATGTCACATGTAGCGTGCTGAGCTCTTTGGGAACTTCTGCCTTAATGTCTTGCAAGTATAAACATGCTCCCCAATGCAGAGTATGCTGTGGACACTGCTTTATCTTCAGGTGTGGCATCTGATATAACTTCTTGCAACACCTGACTACCTGTGGATTGTAGTACATAGATCTCTTATCAATATCTCAATTCAGTCTTAATAGAGCTATATAGCCATGCTACAACATAGGGCTCTTCTCATATCTTAATTGGCTTTTGTGATCTAAGAATTGAGTTCTGCTCTGCCCTTTGACTAGAAGGGGGAGGGAAGGAAGCAGATGACTCTCATAACTGTATATTTGGCTAATATTCCTTGCTTAGAAGGAACAACTACTTACTGTGGTGAAAGTACTGGTGTACTAGAGTTTCTCATGCACCTTTCAGGACTACTTGATCTAACAGTGTTGAATCCCGTTTCCCTTTTGGAGGGGGTGGGGGAGGGGAGGGAGCACCAATAGTCAATATATCTACTATATTGTATTTGCTGTAGTGTTATGGCTTCTTAAGGGAGCTGTGCTTTATGGAGTAATGTAATAGTGAGTCTCTTTGGAGAAAATCACCTCAATTAAAAAAAAAAAAAAAACTTGTCTTTAGAGCTTTTTTAGTTTAAGAAACCAATAAAATAATTCAATAAAGAATGCTCTGAAATTCCTTCTGCATTATACTGTAAAACTCTCATTGTGCAACCAATGATTATAACATTCTAAAAGCTGGATAGAAAATATACACTGACTTACCTGTCTTTTCTCTGGTTAGAGAAACACATACTTGTCATATGACTTACCATGGCAGTAGTCCTTCTGTCCTCTTATTTCTTGGCTTCTACTGTTGAAGAAGGGCTAGATAAAATAGATCTCATGATCTAATATGAAATGATTCTCTATGCATAAATCCCTGAAGCATTTTGTTTGTAATGTGGTTTGTTCTTTTGTTTTTCAGGGGATGGCTCTACCTATAGAGATCTGGTTATTAAATTTGGTGCAATTGAGCCATTGCTGACTCTACTAGCTGTTCCTGATCTCTCTTCTCTTGCTGTAAGTGTGCAGTATGAATAAAATCACAAACAGTAATAATTGAGCAAAGAGCTAAAGTAACTAAATGGTTACTAACTGTTTATATTAACTCTTGCAGTCTGGATATTTACGCAATGTTACCTGGACCCTCTCAAACCTGTGTCGTAATAAGAATCCCGCGCCACCCATAGAAGCTATTGAGCAGATTCTTCCAACTCTTGTTCGACTCTTGCACCACAATGATCATGAGGTGTTAGCGGACACATGCTGGGCGCTCTCCTACTTAACAGATGGTTCCAATGACAGAATAGAAGTTGTGGTGAAAACAGGACTGGTACCACAACTTGTGAAACTCCTAGGATGTAGTGAATTGCCAATAGTGGTAAGCAAGCAGGCATGCAGATTTGTTACTTGACTCAAGTAACAAATTAAACTTACATTAGACTAGTGTCTATATAACTGAATGGTTCTTTTCATACAGAAATCTGATGCTCACTCCAGGTTTTGCATAGGTGGAAGCTCAAGTCTTTTTTTTTTTTTTTCTTCTGCTTGAAGACAGCTGCCCCAGATGAGGCATAGGCTGTTGCTCTTAATGACCATCAAACTTTGCATAATCAATGTATTTAACACATAGGCCAGCACAGTAGTAAGCATTCTCTAAAGTCTTTTTTTTTTTAACTCTACAGTACAGCTGGAAATCCAAACTCTAGAGCTAGTGTTTGGAAGTGGGGACTGTGCAAGGTATCATGTAATTATTTATTGTATAATAAAACTATATTAGTGTTTAGGAGACTGATTTCTTAAGCTCTATAGCTGACAGATCTTTGCAGCTTGTCCTCAAAGGGTCTGCATTCTTCATGTGTTTGATGTCTACGTGGGTAATGCTTACCTCCTGGCATTTAAAGCTTGTCAGTGGAAAACATATCCTGCTGTTAACTGGGAAGGCTAGAGCAAAGAGGCAGCAAGCATGGATGTGTTTGTGCAAATATGCCTTAGATGACACTGTTCTCTAAACATTATTTTCATATCTATTTCAGACTCCTTCATTAAGAGCCATAGGAAATATTGTCACTGGTACTGATGAGCAGACACAGATTGTTATTGATTCAGGAGCATTAAGTGTCTTTCCAAGTCTCCTTTCTCATCATAAAAACAACATTCAGAAAGAAGCAGCATGGACAATGTCCAACATCACTGCTGGACGTCAGGACCAGATTCAGCAAGTTGTAGATCATGGTCTTGTTCCTTATCTCATTGGTGTTCTGCGGAAGGTAAACAAAAAACTGTGTCCACTATGTTGGGTTTTGCCATTACCATTACTGTCTGTGTTCAAAYACTCTGCTCTTACCTTCACAGGGGGATTTCAAATCTCAAAAGGAAGCTGTGTGGGCAGTGACTAACTACACAAGCGGTGGAACAATCGACCAGATCGTATATCTTGTTCAGGCGGGTGTTGTCGAACCTCTACTGAATCTCCTCTCAGCTAAAGACAGCAAAACTGTGCTAGTTATTCTGGATGCTGTCTCTAATATCTTCTTGGTAAGTGGATGCAATATACTCCATTATAGTCTGAGTTGTTGCTAATGGTTCTCCAGTAGCTAGTGTCTATGCAAAATGGCAAAAGTCTTGTCTCAAGCAAGAACATGAGGGAGAATAAAGTGCTTTCTGTCTCTAGAATTGGTACCCAAACCAGAGGTCCTATTTCTTGGAAGAATCAATGAAAATGACAGACTTGCTAGAAATAAGACTATACAAATACTATGAGTATACAGTTCTGAAATTAGGTCTTCGTCTTAAACTCTTCTGTTTATGACAAAAGAGAAGATAACACAGATTCAGTATTATCCTCTTTCCAAAGGTTATTTCATACTTGTCTGTCTGCAGGCTGCTGAGAAGATTAATGAAACTGAAAAACTCTGTCTCATGATTGAAGAGTGTGGAGGTCTGGACAAAATTGAAGCTCTCCAATCACATGAAAACGAACAAGTGTACAAAGCCTCATCCAGCCTGATTGAGAAATACTTCTCAGCAGAAGTAAGTGGCTACAGGAGAGCATTTATTTTAACTCTCATTTTGTGTGCTAGCATTGACTATTTGGCTGAAATATTATTGCTCTTTCATACTTCTTCTCTTCTTCCTAGGAGGAAGAAGACCAAAATGTTGTACCAGAATCTACTGCTGCCAGCTACACTTTCCAAATTCATGGCAGTACTCCAGACACTTTCAACTTCTAGATCTTGCACACACTGCAACCACCTACAAGTTGTTTGGTACCCAAATGGCTGCCACTTCTATATGTCTTAATATCTCCTCTTTGCTTTTTACTGATTTTTTTATGTGACCTGTAGCACTTTGTCCAACCAAAACATACTTGAACAGTTAAACTGTACATATGATGTGAATTTCTAACTGTAAACTTCATTCTTTCTGACGTATACTTGTAAATACTCATTCTGTTTTTCTGACTCTTGCTGTCCCTCTCGGGGATAAGAATGCAAAGGGATAATACAGTGCTCTCTTAAAACATGAGCCACTGCTCTGTGTAACCTCTGCATAACCTATTATATTCTACATAACCTATTACAGTAATCAATACACTGAGTAGGCTTTTAAAGGGGATTTATGGTTGAAGTTCAATAAAGTGGTATCAATACATCAAATTGAACTGTGTCAAGTGCTCTCTTAAAGGTAAACTGATATGGTAAATATAATTAAAATTACTGTGGTATGAGTGCAGGTCTAAATTATGAGAGAGATTCAGTTCTGAATTTGGTGGATTTAAACAGCTTCATCATTCCGGGCTCTGACTTCCATGTATATCAGCATACTGTAACTGCAGAACAAGTGAAATGCTACTTCTCTGTAGATATCTCGCACACATTTGTATACCTATTCATAGCTGAGTTCATATATTTCTCTGAAAGGTAAAAGACTGATTGTACTACTTAACTGCAAGTAACGGTCTGGAGGAGGGTGAGTATTGTCTACTGCTACTTCTGAGTATTTACAAGAATAGCAAGACATATTATTCAGTTGTTTTTTTTTCTATCAGCCTTTTGATTTAAAGGGATAAATATTGTGTGGCTAACCCTAGTAGGGTCAAGCCTTATGCTTTGTGTGCAGATGGACACTTGGGACAAAATGCAAGGGCTACCCAGTGTGGTTTTTTTTTTTTTTTGGTTCAGTATATTCAGATAAAGTGTAGGAAATACTCTTTAAACAATTGCTTCCTCTAGAGAGCAAAAATGAAGCCCTTAATTTGGAATCTMCTGCTTCTCTGCTTCTAAATGGTTGCTTACAGTAACCTACCTCAGATAAAGGGAATGGGACTTTGCTTGGAGGTTGGTTTTTGTGGGGGTGGGRCCAGCTGTAGTCCTGTTTCCTAGCTTTTAGAAAAACTCTAGGATTGAGTTCTAAGAGTGTTCCAATTAATACTCAATGCTAGAGTGACCATGACCCATTCAGGTTTTTGAGGTTCTTTAGCTGTCAGGTAGATGCTGTTTCTAAACCTGGGTTACCATTATTCCCATGTAACCTTGTGTTGTTATATAACCTCTTAAATGAGTCAGCAATGGGCCTGTCTGTAATAAGTTATGAAAAAAGATTGCTAACTCAGTGGGTGGCACTCTCACTTTCACTACTGTGATGTGGGGCTACTGCCTGTTTCACACTTGCTTAGGAAAGTGCCTTCCCTAGCTGGATGTTGGTGGTCTCCATATACTCCTATGGGCTTTCTCTATGCACGTGCTGTTACAAGTGCGTTGCCTCCTCTTAAGAATGCTTTGGGCTGATAGAGCCGGACACCTGCTATGCAACAGCAGTTAGGGAATCAAGCTTGCAAAGCATGCCTATTTTAGACTTTCAAATGGTTATAATCTATTATGACCTATAGGTAACTGTTCTCTTACTAGTATTGATAAGATTTGAGCAAGTGGCTTGAACTTCCAGTACTGCTGGATGATAATAGGTAATACATTCTTTCTTTGTGTATACATTCATATCCACTTCTGTAGTTAGCAGTGGCAACGATCCATCTCCTGCAGCACAATCACTTGTGTGGCAATATTGGATCAGAGAATAAATCTAACATAAGCATAATTCTACTGGGCTGTCCTTAAGCCTATTTGAGGTTTCCCCTATCTAGTTTAAGCATCACCACAGAAACATTTATGTTGCTGTAACAGATCGACATGGGATTGCAAATTTTAACTTTTGCAAGAGTTCTGTGAACTCAAAGCACCCTGAACTGATTCATGTTAACTTTTCCTGATGTTGATTGTGTCAGTTTTTAAGGCTTCTTATTTAGCCCAAAATGAAGCTGCAGCAAGTAATGAGCTTTACTTTCAAGTTCTTTAAAGACACTGGCCAATCGGTATTGTAATAATCCAATTGTCTCTTTTACTTGAGGAGTTAAATAAGATCTGAGGGTTAGCAACCCTCTGTCTTTGCCTGATCTTGAGGCATAGTGGGGTGCTGCCAAACGAGGGCTGAGGCTGAAATATGGCCAAGGCATGTTCCTAGTCTGTCTCCCTTCTGCACTAATGAGCAAGACTGCAGGTGGCACTGAGCACCTGTAGAAAAGCCACAGGCGGGGACACAGTGAGGTCAGGCAAAGACAGGCTGGAGCAGAAGACAAGTCTAACACCACTGACACTGCAACATCCTTGAGACCTGATTCTGCTGTTGTTTATCTTGGTGCCTGGGGAAAGAACCACCTGCCTTGCAGTGCCCAAGCCTTCAGTCTCTTAAAAGCAACCAAGCAGGGTTTTTATGCCTCTGCAGTGGTGAAGCCCTATGTGTCCTTTGCTTTCTTGTCAAGCCTCCGACTTGAAAACAGCAGTAACAAAGCTGTGGTTCTCTGTAAGTGCCTGCAGAGAACTGAAAAAAATAACCTATAGAAAAGTAATCATGCAAAGTCAGCTTTTACAACCTAACTGTATACTGCGTGCATCATGTTGTATGGCTTTATAAGGATAATGGCACAAGGACTTGTGAAACGTCAAATAATTTTGTTTTTGAACTCGGTAAAATACTGCATCTTCCAATAGAGGGTGCTACAGACAACCTAACTGTCTCTTCTCTCCTTAAGAAGTTGATGTGGAGTTTCATCCAGCATGGGGGCATTCAGGTATGATGATATATGTTGTTGTCCTATTAAGAAAATATTGCTATAAAAATCCACTGGAGCATCTCTTGTAGTTACAGGAAACAACTATGTACTAATTACTGAGTACTTAATGAGATATAAGATATAATCTTTAAAAGTATTATGATATTGTTACTTTAAACCATGTTATCATTCCTTGTTTTAATTGTTTTTAGTGTATATTTGTTTAGTCCTCTCAGTACATTTAAAAAAAAAAAAGGGGGGGGGGGAGGTTGAGAA
This sequence comes from Apteryx rowi, assembly GCF_003343035.1. Classification (NCBI taxonomy): domain Eukaryota; kingdom Metazoa; phylum Chordata; class Aves; order Apterygiformes; family Apterygidae; genus Apteryx; species Apteryx rowi. The sequence goes on from NW_020448974.1 coordinate 2,949,602, forward strand.
TGTAGAATGCTCATTGGATAGTATTAGCTCTACTTTTCTGTCACAGCACCACAGAAGTGCTAATTTCAAAACTATCTAATATATTGAGTTAATAATAGAACACTAAATTCTTTTCTAGATGCCTGACAACTCAGTGGCTTAATAATTAACTTTCTGGGGACCAAGACTTTGTTTTTATCCAAGAAAAATGTATTCAGCCTATCCACCAATGAGCCCTGTTCTTGGCAGCAGGCATTTCCATGAGCAGCGATCTACAGTGATTATGAGTAAGTGACTGGGATGAGTCACTCCCTTATTCTAAGAAAATGCAAACTATTTCTGAGGTTAGGATCACAGTCACTCATATTGGGCTATATCTCTAGCTTTAAAAAAAAATATATGGTGGAAACAAAAGGAGAGAAGAGAATTGTTATCACTCCTAGTTCTTGATTTTTGCATTGTCCAGCCAGACTTAAGAATTAGCTGCCTTTATTCAGCAAATGCCTAATTCAGGATAAGGGCTGGTACAAATGCCTGGTGGCTTCTAAGCTAGTCTGCCAACTCCTCTGTGCTGAGAACACTAACAACAGACCCCTACTGACATCACCTGGCCTGGAGTGCGGTTGTTGCTATTGCTGTTTTATCTGTGGAGTGAGGGTGAGATTTCAGTCTAAGGTGCCAGCAAATGTAACAATCTCTGAAATTCTGATGCGAGGAAATGCTGCCCTTGTGGCTGCCTCTACTTGCTGTTTTCGAAAGTGTTAGGCTCTGAAAGAAGAACAGAGGCTTGCAGAGCTGTTCAATAGCATGTGCCTTTACTCTCCACTAAAGGAAGAACTGTTTAAAGTGTGGAGTAACCAGAGGTAAAGTGGTCAAAATAACAGAAATCTCTTTGCCCCATGAGTTCATGAAATAACTACTTCCTTCCTGCTACTCCATATAGAGTGACTTAAATTACACAGAACTACACAATAGTGTATCACTGAAAAGGAACAGCTCTAAGTTTTACAGGAAAAGGAATTCACTAACCAACAATATTTCACAAGTCTTTTCTGTTTCTAGATCCCTTTTGCAGCAGAGAAAACTGAGATGCAAGAAAGTTGTCCACAAATGTCCAGAGAGTAGCTGATAGAATTAGCCTGGGACCCAGGAATCCTGTTGTCCGTTTCTCTAGTTAATCCGCAGGACCTCTCGTTGAGATTATCCTTTTGCGGAGTATAGGATGATCTCGGGAGCATTGAATCTCATCTGTGATAAGGTACAATATAGTGGTTTGAGCATAGGAATAAACATTGGGAATGTGTGCAATTTGGGGGGGAAAAAGTACTGTGTCACTCAAAACAAGTAATTAATGAAGATTAATTAAAGATCCTGTGCAACGTGCTCTAGGTGACCCTGCTTGAGCAGGGGGGTTGGACTAGATGATCTCCAGAGGTCCCTTCCAACCTCAACCATTCTGTGATTCTGTGATTAATAATGAGCACTGATATTTGGCCTAGAAAATAAAAAGTTGGCACTCTCACTTTAAACATAATAGGAAACACATTAACCCTTTGGCCTGTGTTTAAAAACTTAAATTTGACTTACCTTCAGGGGAATGTGTTGGGCTTTTTTTTCCCCCCTAAGAGAACTAGGCAAGCCCTCCTACTGGATTTGACTGGGAAGTGTGCACCTAACCCTATTGCGAACTTCAGACAAAATACATTCAAAAGCACACTCCAAGCTACAAGTGTGTAAAGCTGTTCACTGTGTTTGGAAAGCACTTCCTTCCTCTTTGATCCATAGCATGGCGCCAACACGAATCAGGCAGAGACACAGCATGCAGATGGCTAAGAACTAATTTGTCATGAATTTCATAGCACTTCATATGGAATAAGGGTCACTGGATTCCAGTCCTGTTTCTGACTGCAGAGCACTGTCTGTCTCAGACTGGCTCCAGGAAATGGACACTCTTCCGCAGAAGCCAGAAGATTTCGTGGAAGAGCCATGGCCTGTTTCCAGGTTGCAGTTCACCCACTGCCCTAGGGAGCATCATTAGAGGGAGGGAAGTAAAGCTGAGATTTAAAGGGATGAAGAAGAGAGAAAAATTAAGAAAGGGTGGAGAAAAATCCTGTTAATTCTTATTAAGCTGAACTTTTCTAACCACATTAAAATGCTGTGCTAATCATTTAAAGAAAACAATGGGCCAAATCCAGAAGTGATGTAGAAATCGTACATCTGGAAGGGAGTTTAGTTGACTGACATGCTAATGGCAAAATCAATGGCATTGATTTCACTGGGGGAAGGGGTTGGATTACACCCACRAGCTCAACGAAAGAGGCAGTGTAATGAGGAAGTGTCCTACTTTATTTCATATCTCTCTCATTTTGCATTGCAATGTGAAATGAAAACCATGGGATTGGCTTTTGAAAGTGTGATTATTTCTTACAATAATGGTAGAAGGCTGCCTCATTTGTTCTCTGTAACAAACTGGATTGTGTACAGGTTCACAGTGGTAGACTAGCTGTAATACCGGGAGTATGCAACTGTGCTCTGTGTGCATGTGGAAGATTGGATGTACGGAGTTATCAGAAAATCTTGAATAATCTCCAAAGCACACTTCCATCATCCAGATCGCTTCATTTTTACCCGCTATATGAAACAGATGTAAAAATAGCTCTTTCAGTGGTGGATTGCTACATGTATTTGGGCTGTAGAGGTTCAGTTCTGTTCAAAGCAATACTATGAAATCACTTGCAGAAGGTGGCTGTTAATCAGAAGCAGCAATTTAACGTTACATATCCATCTCTCCTCCCACCCTCAACTCCCCTTCCCAATTCTGAGCAGGAAACGACACTTGGACTGAACTCAGCATTTTGACTTTCTGGATAGACTCTCTAGGAATGAGGAGGGACTTGAATTCTCTCCATATGTCATTTCCTTTCCCCTAATGGCTAAAAAAATAACATTGTTGCAGTCCATATAACTTACAATAGAGAGAACATTACCAATATAGAAACGTAAGGGGGGTGGTGGGGGCGGGGTGGCTATTCACGTTCCATTTCAAAGGAACTGCTTGGCAAAATTTGTCTTGAATTAAGCAGGAATCTTTCTTTTCAGTGTAGGAAAATTCTATATATTTCCTAAAACCGAAGCTATTACCCCATCTGTACTTAAGTGTATATCAACACCTGCAGACTGTGGCCAGATGTGGATTAGAAAAGGAAAATGGTAACTAGAGGAGGAATGGTACCAAATGTGCAAGATTTAAATTAAGGAAAAACAGAGGTATTTGAGAAAGAATGACAACGAGGATCTAATAATTTCTAATAAAAACCATTTTAATAGCAAATAAATAATCCTAGAAGTTAGTTATGAAAGAAATTAGATCCAGTCCATTCCTGCAACCAGTTTTTGTACAGACTACCTCTAAAAAAATTTCTGTCCATTATAACTAATAGCATATGTAAATATTTCAAGCTGCTGCAAAATACAAAATTTGATCTGCTATACTGCGCAGTGGATTTGTAGCTGTCAACAGAATTTAGCGTGCCATAGTTACAAACAAAAAAAAAATCAGGAATAAACATGACAAAAAATATTTTAACTAAAGGGAAAGCTTACTTCCTCATAGCTAACCAACTGTGGACTAGACTCAAATCGGAACATAATGTCTTTCCAGCAATATATTCCAAATGTTTGTTGTATTTGTAGCAACCGAACTGTGCAAGGCACTTTGCAGAACAAACGAGATATGGCATTTGCTCAAAAAGCAGAATTCTGCGGTCTGTGAACTGAATGCATGTGAACATAGGGGCTGTATGCATCTGCTTGCAGGATGATTACATCTGATTACAGGACTAAGACCTCATATTTTTTACTAGACATACTGTTTAATCAGACATATTGCCCCTGAATTCTACTGTTAAAAAGAAAAAAAGTTTTTCTCCTTTTACATTTTAGAGGGTTTCAAGAGTGGAATAGAAGAATGATTCAAGACACACATGGTGACAGGTTTTGCTTTAAGTTACTTTTAGCACTTTATTAGCCCTACTAACCTACTTAATTATCTGTGCCATTTTCATCTGGCTTGCAACCTTGCTTTAACATTTTTAGGATGAAACCGTTTTTAGAGGTAACTATCTTAAATCCTTTCAAATCACTTTCATGGTGGACATGTGGGTGATCCTGTTAAAGGAAAGCACAAAAGAAGCTAGTACCGATTTGGGGATGTGGTTGATATTTCTGCAATTCAAAAGTGTTAGTGGGGGGGTGGAGGGAGACTGAGGATTGCATTTATTAAATGCAATCACGCCTAAGATTGATCTTATTTATAGACATAGTTTTCATGTAACGTGTTTATAAATGTCTACAAACTTGTTAATGTGATACGAAGAGAGGAGGATATACCTCAGTGCTTCAGAAGCTGGCTAGCCTGGATTCTTTCCAGTAATTCACAAAACTGCATGGGTATAAATATGTGCGCATATTTTAGGTCAACTCATTCTGCATCTTAGTCGTTGCTTCCCTTTTGCAGAAGATGATAATCTTGTGGAGGTTAAGGCTTTGTTACCTATTTTTGTCTTTGAGCCCTGCAGAGTCAAGGACCTGTACATAATATTGTTATAATTTGATAATTCTCCTGGAATTAATCTCATCCTTTGAGCTGAAATCTCTGGAAGTAACTTTTGTGAGACATGTGAAAAACTTCTACCTGCTTGAAGAGACAGAAAATCAGAACTACAAGGTGAGGGCTCTTTAGCTTGAATGGTTTACTCTGCTCCAAGATGCTTGCTTTCTTGGCCAACGTTAGATAGACAGAGGAGTCTGTCACCAAGCTCATTGCCTATCCATGTCAGTATTTGTCTCCAGGAGCCACAGTCCCCACAATAGATTGGTATGAGATAAATTGGCCCCCTTGAAAACCTCATCTTAACCCCTGACACTTATGGAATTCTGTAAAGCTAGAAACATGAGGTTTTAATCCCTGAATATCAAGATAAGTAAAAAAGACCAATGAGAACAAGTTAATTATGCCAAAGTATTAAGGCTTATCAGATAATGTTCTAGAATTCTTTGGGAATCAGGAAAGCATCTCTGCTTTCCTTGGCTGCATAGATGGAAGGTGCATCATAGAACATTTTTTACTTCTTCCAAAGCATTAAATACTGGCTGCAGTCCAAGCAGGACGCTAACTAGGCAGACCAAGAGATTGATTTAACATGGCAGCTACCTTCCAATGCATCACTGTTGATAAACAATGTCTAAAGGGTGAATTTACAGCAGCAGGACTGAGTCAGCTTTTGGCATCAATGTCAGTGGCACCCTGTTCATATTATGCATCAGCATAATTAAGACTTGGAGAGACTTACAGTACAGGAGATCTTACAGCTCATCTTTCGCAGACAACAGAATTATTATTTCAAATTGATGCTGGGCAATGGGGGATAGGAAAGATTGGAGAAGACTTGCTATTTCCTTAGTAGCTAAATAATATGGCTTGGTTGAAAGCGGTGCTGTATGTCAACTCTTTTAAATAGTCGTTTGGTCTGACAGTCTTTCTGATAACACTTCATTTGTCTAAGCTGTGTACTATTGGGACAAATACACACTGTGTCAAGTTGAATCAGACAATATCTGAAGACAGATGTTGTAGTACAGTAGTAAAGTAAATTCTTGATACACATCACTCAGAGGAGACTGTTTCTAACTGTCTGAGTCTAAGAACTTAGTGTTTTATGGACCTGTTTATATCAGCCAAATAAATCTTCGAAGGATATGATTCTACAATTGCTTCATTCACAGTGCAACACAAGAAAGGCCTATGGAGTAGTTACATGATGGAACATGTAAAATCTTAGTAATTTTCAGTAACACTTAAAAACTGAAACTAGGCTCTGCCTGCTGTGCTGGACTGTAAAAAATGCTATGCAAAACCTGTGACTGGGTCATGAGTTGTGGGACACTGTACATCCAACAGCAGAGAACAGTGCTGACTCGAGCTGGGGAACAGGTCTGGGGTTGGAACACTGGTGTAAATAAGAATAAAACACATTTGATTTCCAGTCATTTGTCCAAATGCCAGGACGTGCTTTCTCACTTTATATGAACGATAGATCTACCTCTTTCAGAAAGTGAATTTTAGCCTCCAGCTAGTAATAAAATGCAATGCACTGCATCTACTTATTCTGCATCAGTGCCTATCTACTCTTTAAAATCTGCCTCTTCTTCTAAAGTCACATCAGGATAGTGCTGCTCTGCAGGACATGATGAGGAAATAACATGGCTAAAGTGCATGGAATATCTGTGCATCAGTTACTAATCTGTTCTGGATGGATGGACTTAGAAGTTATCTTAGTGACTAACCACTGGAAAATCCTGTGATATGGGAGCTCATGCATTTTTTTTGTAGCCACAGCTGCAGTCATTTCCCTTCAGAGACACATCATTTCCCCAAGACACATCCTGTCTCAGAGGGCTATGGTGTCTGCTGCTCCAAGCTTCTGTCCCCTTTTTCAGTAGTCGGCACATGGGTGGAGATTTCCTTCCTAGTTTCTTCTCCTGAAAAACTTCATCGTGCTCTCTAGCTTGAGAAATGGATTGAATCTTGACCTCTTGCATAAACATTGTCTCTGCCAAAGGGAGTCTTAGTGAGAACCAGAGTCTCTGTCTAGACATGTTTCTTCATCATGTAACTTGGATAGGTGTCTCCCATTGCTGGGTTAACTCTCTCTGTCTCTGAGTAGTAACAATGTCAGACCTAAACCAGGTATTTGGGCATGTGCATCTGAATGCCTTCATGTAGTTATTCAGTCCACCATAATTCTCAGCATCTAAAACAGTGCTCCAGCCTGGCAATTTTCATAGTCAGCAAAAGAAAATAAGGAATCTTATACAAAATTAAACTGCCTTTTCCTAGTTTTCTCTTCCTGAAATGCAGAAGCACTTATATATAACTTCAGTAGATGAGGTTGATGCTTTTGTACAGAGTAGCAGCAGGGAAGATAATAAAAAGAACCTCACAGAGGCCAGAATTCCATGTGGGGTCTGGACAAAAATGTGATGGATCTACATGAATTTAGGAAGTACCTTTGCTGTAGGAAGAAGTTATGAAAGGATTAAAGAAGGATTAAAGAAAAACCTGTGCTAAAGAGACAGACGAGGAGAATGGTGCCCTTTGCAGTCAAAGATGTTGATGGAGTAGGTCGAGGCTGAGCGAGACTGCAAGAGAACAGCATCTAGGTGGCATCAGGAAGTCATGATCTGTGGAAATTAGTGAGGCAGAGAAAGATTCTGCAAGCTGAGTAAGGACAGCAAAATCAAGGCACTTTTTGTTTCATTATCTTTCATACAGTGAAGCAATATACAGCCTTTTCCAAGCTCATCATCTTTTATTTCTGTGACTCTCACAGTGCTTGTAACAGCCACGGTCCAGTCACTTTTGCTCACTGATCTCTTACTGAGTATTTCATCACAGTAAGCATTTTGCCTATATTTAAAAGAAACAGCAAGCTGTGGCCATTGCTCTTTTGAGAAATAGTTTGTCCAGATTCCAGTTTTCATAAAATGTTGGAATCTGAGTTTGATGTTGTAAGTTTAGCATTATTAATGACTAGATTTTACTGAGCAGCGTATTGGGACATCAACTCAGGTATGACCTATTTGGTATTAGGCGCTGTATTAACATGATAAGAGAGAGACCTTGCTTTGAAGACCCTTGCTGTTTGTCATGGAAATTGGCTTGGGACAGAGAGAACATGCTAGTGTGGAACACAGTATGATGGCAGGAAACACACTAAGACTCTTTTATAATGCTGTTTTGCATAGAAGTAAACAGGAATGCTTTGAAAGTGATTCAGTTAATCGGACAAAATAAGAAAGGGACAGGGAACACTGATAGTATAAATGTTCATCGCTTCATATAATTCTTTTTTTTTCCATTTTTTTGTCAACATGGACAGAACTTTAATGAAAAATAAAAATATTGACATGATAAGAATGGGATCAGAGACTTGTGTAAATATTTCAATTTTATTTCTCTCCAAATCAAATTGGACCTGATAAATCCTAATGGGCTTGCCCAGGTGTATACTGATATAATACTTTTCTTCTCAGAACTAGACTGTTAGGTGGTAGAAATAGGCATTTAGCATTAACAGTTGCAAATACAATGGAAATACATCATAGAGAAAAAGAAAATAGAGGTGTAATTCTCTTCTGATTAACTCTGGTTTTAACTCTATGATCTCTTGTGGTGGTGTTTTTAAATCACCCCAGGATAGGCTATGGGAAATTGGGTAAAGAAAGACTAGTAGGAGGAAATACAACACAGATAATTTTAAGTATACTTATTTTAAAAAATTGAGAATACCATTTTAGCCTTTTAATTTACTCACAAAAGCTTAACAATAGGGTCAGGACTCTTTTGCTTTCCTGATATCATCACAGAAACTAGGGAAGAATGTGGTATAACACTAGCCAGCTCTCATTACTGCTAAAGGAATGTGGTGTGATTAAACCTCTATACAGAAAGAAATGGAATGTAATTCTTACATGTTGATGTGCTTTGAACACATACCACATGCTGAGGAATGAGTTTCCAATATATTCTTCTGTTTCTAAAGATGGAGAGGACCTTGCCTCAACTAAATTAACTACAAATATCCTCTTCTGAAAATGAGCACTATTTGGTTAAAGACGTTTGTTCACATTTTCCAGTGTCCAAAACCTCTAAATCCTTTGAGAAATATCTGAATGTAAAGCCTTCTTTTTCTGCCTATTGGGAAATTCAAGAATCAAAGCCCCTTTYTGTGCAGCCATGGAACAAAAGAAGTTTTTGTAGTCCTACAGATTTTTTTCAGAAGTTTTACTAACATGATACCAAACATTAAATTATTTTGTCCTTGYGGAGTCTTCCACAACCCTGCTAGCATCCTAAAGATGGTTGAGCTTACCCCCTTCGCATACATTTCCTGCGACCCTTGAGACTGTGTCTCAGTCGCTAACTTCTGGCCGCAGATGAATTGGTGGAACTCCCTCCTGAGTCCAGCAGTGAGGCTGTCATCCAAAAAGTGAGCTGTGGGGTGATGCAAGGCACTCCCTTCCCTCCGGATCTGAGCTAGCTACCTCATCTTGAAAGGATTTGTTGCTCAATGATATCAGCCTAGAGTGAAACACGGATCACTTGTCAGCAGTTAWTGATGATATTTACTTGCTTACCTCACAAGATCAGCACTATAAAGTGTGAAAGCTCTTCTCACCCTGGCAATGGTAATACACAAAGACAAAATTTACTGTAAATGCTTGGCTTATAAAACCCCAAGCAGGATCACTGAGATATCTGTTTCCTTAATGTGAGGATATTTTGAGAACTTGGGGGATAGCACTGGCACAAGAAACTCTCTGGATCATGAAATTTGTGTGGAATTGTTTTGTTGGAAAAGTAGCACTTTCAATCATCAGATACTGTCAGTGTCTTTGGTCTCCTACATTCCCTGCAGTTCTTGGCACTTTGCAATGCTTCCTGACCGCTGCTCAGTGCAGTTTTTGCACAGATTCCTCGCTGAGCTGCTGCTCTTAAACTGTTTGGCAATTTTATTCAGTGAAGGGGAACAACGAATAGAAATTGTGAGATATGATGGGACAGAAGCACCTGTAGAACATCCAGCCAACATTCATAGTAATGCTCTTACACAGCCAGAAGGAGAGTGCATTTTGCATCTGAGGCGTCTGTCTGTCCTAGCGCTACCTGGTCTAGGTCATTTCTACTCACATCAGTTGAGAGAGGAAACAGTCCTGACCTAAATGGGGCACATATGCCTACCGACGCTAATGAGAGCTAAAGCCCCTCTTCTCTTATCGTATTAAATACATACTGACTGAATAGGACTTTCCTATGTGTCAATGATGTACTTTGGATGTATCAGTAAAAAAGCCCAGGTCATGTAAGTGTATTTAAAAAAGGAAATAAAATAAATGCAATCAAGTACCACATCTCTTAAAAAATGCACGACAGTAACCTTTTCCTTGCAGTTAGTACATTTCATATAGTAACTCAAATGCATGAATTGTCACTTAATACTCCAGCACTTGCAACATATCACGGTATTTTCATTAAAATATGAGCAGCTTGTTCAAGAATCTTAGAATGTTATAGTTTAGTAAGTTCCATTCCGAAAAACAGTATGAGATTACATTATAGTTCATGACTTTTAAAAAGCACTTTTAATAAAAACATTAAAATGCTTGTATACCTACTGAGCAATCAAATACTGTATTTAATCCCAATAGTTTCTAAAATTAGTATTGCAATTAATATCTATCACACTAATTATCCATTAGAAAAGAATCACGTAGCAAGAGTACTATGTTAAATCTAACCTTAAATATTTTTGTCAAATTATATCACAATTATTGCATGCTGGGTCCAGAGTGCACTGCAAGACACTAGAAACAAATAATCGTTACATGTTAGAAAAATCTACTGTAACCTAGAAATATGTGAAGCATGTGAAAAGTGGCTTTATATTTTGTTTTTCTGTTCAGTTCAGCAGTGGCCTGGTAATGTTGCAATATTTGCAAACCAGCTGCCATTTGCTTTATATAGTTGGTTTTACAAAAGGCTAATAACCTGGCTGCATGAATTTGCAACATATTGAAACTTTAATATGACCTTAAATTATTAAGGCTGATTTTTTTTTTTTTTTTAATGCAGGAATCCAGGACACCTGGAACGTCTTTGAGGTGTGTGTGTATTTACGTAACTATGAAGTAACTTTTTAACTGTTTCAGTRCAGCGTATAAACCATAAAATTAGCAGATATGTCTGTGCTTTGAAGCAAATGAAGATTAGACTTGACTTGTTTTAAATTCTCTTTGCTTGAAATAATGGCTAAGCAATAAAWCAGTGCATTTTCTCTTATGCTTTGTCTATCCTGTAAAGAAAGGTTCATTACAAACACTTGCTAATTTTGGTATTAAACAGGCATCGCACAGGAAAGAGAAACAGTCGTGTATGAGGAAGGGGCTCGATCCCAGGACTCCTCCATTCCCAGGTGAATTAACTCGGGAACAGTGGCGCCACTGCAACAGGAAGCACCGAAAATTTCCTCCTGGAACAGCCTGCCGCTTGAGACATGCCGTGGAAGCAGGGAGCCGTGGGTCTGCACAGCCCGGTGCTCCGAGAACCACGTCCCGCTTCCGAGGCCTTCAGCRGACCCAGATTTGACTTAATACGGYCCAAGCACCGCGCTCTCTCCAGATGGGACAACTCCTGGTATGCTCATGGTTCAGCTCTACCTTCTGGGTGACTTCACCTGGGTTAGGTAGAAGCGATACTATAAACTCGGTGAAGCACGGGTYGTATTTTCATCCCACGTTTGAATCCTCACCCACAGGACGGATCCTGATCTAGGACTCCCTGCGTGGTTAACGCTCTACAGGCTGCCCGTGCAATGACGCTGCTGCCCGASTTGTGCGCTGAGCATACAAAATATTAGTACAGTTATTAGCAAGAACAGGCGCGTGGTTTATTAGCTCGCCCGGACTTCCAACGTGAGGGTGACCGTGGCGACCGTCAGGGCTCTTCTGGGGGGCCCCGCGTCTTCCACGGGCCCCCCGCAAGCTGCCCCCCGGCGCCGTGGCTCTCCCTGCCCCCGCTCCGCTTCGAAGCCTGGAAGTCCCTGAAAAAGTCACCGTCCCTCCGAGGGCAGGAGCGAAATCGGGCCGCGCAAGGCGGCTTCTCCTCGCTCGGGGAGGGAAGGGGAGGGGAGGGGAGGCCCGGCCAGGCCGCTGCTCGCCGCGCGGCCCCGTCGCCGGCTTTGTTGTGCTCGCCGCCCGGCTGCGGCCTCGGGGGCGGGGAAGGGAGGCGAGGCGAGGCGGCCGTTGGGCGGCCGTTGGGCGGCGGGGAGAGGCGCCGCGGGAGCCGAGCGGGGCGAGCCCGGCTGGAGGGGCGGGTGGGGGCGAGCCGCCTCGGCGCGTATTTGAGATTGAACCTGGGCTTGGAGCAGCCTCTCAGGCCTCTGTGTGTGTGTGTGTGTGTGTGTGCGCGCGGGGTGAACTCTTCCCTCTCCTCCCATCACCGCGACGGGGCGGGGGGGCGTCGTGAGGAAAATGTC
>NW_020448974.1:2962390-3134349 GCF_003343035.1 Apteryx rowi
AAGTCGTATCCAGGTGGTTTGCTATCATGCCTTGTGCTGCCAGCCCTCTTTCGGAAGATCGCTTGACCTCTAATGTTTCTAAATATCGCCAGAACTCCTCACCTGCACGCTGGGAAGGGAAATAAGTTTTTTCTAAATACTGGAAGTTTGTGCTTTCTTTTTTTACAGTAAGAACCCAGGTAAATAGGTTTAGAGGAGAAAATCTTAAAAAGCATTGCTGGAGCTTTCTTAAAAAAAAAATATATATATATATATATATATTTAAAAGACTTTAAAGAAAAGAGATAATGAAAAATAATGTAAACCCTCCCTAGCAAAAAAACACATACTTTGTGTTCTAAATTGTCACTGCATGAAAGTAAGAGCGATTAGAAAATAATGATATTACTAATACTGTTGCCTTCAAATAGTGTGTTTTAGCAGGATAGTGCTTCTGCTTGCAAGAAAAGCCCAATAGGTATTTAAAAAAAAATCTGACAGAGTTGGTATATTTACTTTAAGTGCATGTGAAATATTTCCAGTTAATGTCTAATCAAGAGATATGTTTTCTTACTTATTTTTTCAAAGTATGTTATTTTTACAGGGAAAATAAATGCGTCTGCTTATGTTTTACTCTGGAAATACTTGGTCTAAATTTGTAATCTAGTTCTCATGGAGATTTGTGAGTGTCTATATATTACACTTAGAAATAAAACTTTTAAAATAAGCATAGCTGGGACTGATGCATGGAACAGTGCTGCCTTGGTTTTAAAGTGTATTTTGTAGCTTTCTCTTTAGGTTCTTGCTTCACTCATGCAGTACTTAATTCTTTTTTTTCCTGAGTGTTCAGACTTGCTCTATCTTTGAAATGTTAAAAATGGTCTGGAGCCTCATGTAAAAGTGTGGAAAATACCTGTTTAGGGAGTTGCCTTTTTTACCTTTGGATTTCATGTTCTGTATTTGTTTTATTTTTATTAAGGACTAAGGATATAATCATCTGTCTGTGACAATATAAATATGTTATGGGGGATTATGACTCTGAGCAAGAAATAAGCAGTAGCTTTACTTACTGAGTTTTAGGAGACTGTGTAGTTGTGCAGTCAGTTCCAAAAAGAAGCAGATACCGTCTTAAGACGTGCTTCTGAGTTCTTGTCGTCTTGTATTTTAGGAAGGATATATGCAGAACACAGGATGCAGACAAAATTGTCTTTACAGGGACTATTCCAGCTCTAGCAGCTGTTTGCAGTTGCTGAGTACCAGTTCTGTTTTTTTGGAAGTTTATATGAAACATCAGCCTATTTCTCAAGTTAAAAATGCTTGAGGTATTTTGTGCTTTGGTTAATTGCATATTGTTTCACAGAAGGTCATTTGTTGTAAGGAAGTTTTACATGTTTAAGGAAAGCTGTTATAAGCACTGAATTGAACTTTATTAATTGAGCTGAGATGTTGTCAGTTCTTGCCTAGGAATAGTTTTAAGTGCTCTGTGTGGTTTTGATTAYCCTTTTTGATTGGAAAAGCAGTGTGAGGACTCTTGAATTCTAAAACTGTTTGGAATTAAAAGAATCTGTATATTCCAGTGTTTTTAAAAGTTTATTCTCAAACTGACAAATGTTATTTAATSTTAATTTTCTTTGGCTTTATGAAACTAGCAGTCTTATGTTTTGGCTTGAGTATTTATAGGATTCATTCTGCAATCATTGTATAATACTTATCTTTTCTGTTCATTATCTCTAAATTAGATGCTATAGATTAAAAAATGGATTTCAAGAACTGGATTCAATTAGCAGTTTTTCAGGACATAAACATTAAAGGTTTAGATGGAAAACATTGTTTTGACTGACTGGATAAATGACAGGGTCATGTTTGATGTGAGTCCAAGAACTGATCTGGAGCTAATGCCCAACTTCTCAGTCCATCTTGAGGAGCCAAATAAAATATTTAACCTAGGCCTCATTTTGCAAAAAAGGTTGGTTCTTTGTTGGGACCTTAAGAAAATTCTGAGAAATGTTTGGCATACCTTTACACTAAGTGTTTAACAGTTTATTTAGGTCTGGGTTCCATAACAGAGAAAAACCACAGTGGTGGCATACTTCTAGTAAGTTTTTATTTAGTTTACAGTGAATCTGTGTTGTACGTTTCTTCAAAGGTTATTCTTTTGCTCATAGCTTTAGTTGTCTGTCATAAAGATCACTCCGACCTTTAGTTATATGTACATTGATACATTTTGCATTGTCTTGAGCTAGAAAGTTGCTAGATAACTGTTAAAATCCAAAGATTATGCCTTTTGGTGAGACTTTGATTCTAATATGAAGTGTAAGTGCTTGTTTCTGATAAAATATAGTGAGTGTAATTTAGCTTAAGTCTAGAACTGCACTACTCTTCAAAATTTATCTTAGTAGCTAACTTACATTACAGCTTCCTTGGATAATGTTATTATAAGGAAAGTTCCTTCAACTCTGACATTTTTACTGCCATTTTCTCAGTCCTATTCTGAGTATATTTGAGTTATATAAAAACTGCAAGTGCAGTCATCCCTTTCAATTCTATTGTGAATTTTCTCAGTGTTTTATTGAATTTGTGGATTTGTAAATATACTATACTCTCAGATGGAACCCCCACATATTCTTCAAAACCTAGAAATGATCATTGCTTTCAGTTGCTTGGTAAATATTTTATGTCTTAGTCTGTGAATTATCTGATGTTAAAATAGTTACATATGACTGTATTCACTTAAGAAGAAAATAAATGACAGTTACCTAAATGAAGTATGTAAGGCTTTATCAAGCAGAAAGAAATGTAAGAAATCAGTTTGAAGTTTGCAAAACTATATGGGCACTAGAATATATTGAGTTGAATGAAGATTAATGCATGGTTTAATTTAGTTCATGCGTTATAGCTATCACTTCTGTTTAGAATAGAAGTGAAGCTAGCCATAAAGCACAATTATGCTGTACTGTAAAAGATGGCAAAAAAAGTTCCCGTGGATAAAATTGGAATGATCTGGCAGAGTTTTTCTGGTAAAGAATGAGAGGTAGGCCTGAAGAGGTGTGAGAGATTTGTCTTTCAGGATCCCTGACAAAGTTTGCCAGTTAGGAAAATAAAAGCACTGGATTGTTGTGTTCTAGAAAATGAACAGTATCTCATCTACTATGGCTTATGTTGATTTTACTGTATATTCATTTCTTACAGTACAAAGGTGGTACTGTACCATAGGATTATGGCGTTGAAGGAAGAAAGTGTGTTAGTTTTGTTGGAAACAGGACAGAAGTTTATGGCTAGCAGAGCCTCACTATAGAAACAGCATGACTGATTGATCGATAAAACTACCTACCTGTATTTTTTCTGTATCAAAGTTATGGTTTTATAATTAACTTAAATGGCAGTGCAATTTTAGATCAGCTTAAAATGGGAGGTCTGTTTCTTTTTTTTTTTCTTTTCTTTTTTTTCCCCCCCTCTTCCTAGTCCCTGGCTTCACCTTTCTGTGCCTTCCCTTGTATTGACTCCAGCAACTGTGTAGCTGTGTGATGAGCTGAAAATTAACCTTACCAAGAAAAACCATTTTTTGTATTGAAGGAGGAGAGGGATGTGCAATGAGAAGCTGAGAAGAGAGCAGGACTGCCTCTTTTACCAGCAGCCTGTAGTTAGATGGGCTTTAGTCAACAATAAACCAATGGAGTCCCTTCATGTAAGGTATTTTTGTCTTGTTGACACATGACTTGCTACGAACCAGTACTTAAGAAATCAGAATCAATAAATTATATGCTAAGTGGTTTAAGTTGGCAAAATCATAACAAAGTCAATAGGCATGCGCCTAGCCTGTTTGTGTAGGGATTAGTAGGATGCGTGGCCCTCAATACTGTCATATATGCACACACACACTTCATAATTCAATATGTATGTGTATGTGTTTGTATACATATAAAACAGTTGCGGATCACAGAAATGGTAGAATTGTAAGCAACAACTGAGCAGATGTATAGAGCAGTCTCAACTACTTGTTTCAGTGGGTTCAGCTTATAATGACAAAGTTTTATTCATCTAGATATAAAATTAGGTATCTATGTTCAAGGAACACAGACCATACACAATGGGATATAGTGGCAAAGAAAACAATGATCAAAAAGGATTTGGGGGAGGAAGTCCTAGTGGGAAAGCAATTCAACATGAGCTTCCAATTAAAAGGGCAAAAAGGCCTAATATTCATCCTTGGTTGTACAAAGAGGAAAGCGGTCAGTAGAAGCTGGTAGAAGATTTACCTTTGTAGGTAACATGGGAACATATGCAGGAGACGTGGGAAATTTGCAGTCCTAATGTTAGTTTTTTTTGTTGTTTTTTCAAGTTGTTGTGGGGGAGGGAGTAGAAATCCTGGGGTGGAAAAATAGTGAGTAATTTTTATAATTGTACTTGTCAGTTAAATGTAAAGAGTTTAAGCTGTATCATAATGTATGTGTATTTGAACTAGCTGAGTAACTCAGCTATTAGCAACACATTCTTTCATATTTTCTTTTTTCCTTTTTGTTAATCACTCTGAAAATCTGATCAGGCCCCAGATGAAGACATTTTGTCTCTGTGTCTGTAAGGTGAATAGGTTGATCCCTGCAAGAAGACAGCTTTTAATGTTTTGTTCTGTTTTATCTCATGGCCTTTGAAGTATATCCTTGCGTTGCCATCTTGCTTAAAATGACATTTCACCATTAGGGCAGATCTTTCTTGTGGATATTTGAAAAGGTGAATGATTTCTTTGGGAGTCTTCCCTTCTCTCATCATAATAATAATAATGGCATGACCTGACTTCTGACTTGGCATAATGGCATGAGTACATTGCTGCACAGGCTATTATGTGCGTGTTTTAATACATTAAAATTTAAATGCTCCTGACACATGCAATGTCTGAGATCATTTGAATAACTTCTGAGTGGCTGGTAAAGATTAATCTCTATAATATTAGATAATGGATACAAAAGTAGCTACTGTCTGTCTCCACTGCTAGAGCACATTTCCTCTTTGGGAAATAGGATCCAAATTTTGAGGGGCATCTGACAATAGCATATTCAAGGAAGCAAACTGTTGACTTTTTCTTGCTACTTAAACTTTAAATACTTGCAATGAAAGCATAGATAAGAATGCTTGCAACTTTAAAGAAATCTTAATCTATAGATAAGAAAGCTCAGGACAAAATTGGATAAGCACTATCGTCTAGGTTTATGTAGGGAAACTTAGAGTGGAGAAGAGATGTGCACAGGATCATAAAAAGGATAAACCTGGAAAAGCTGGGGTTTAAAAACATTCTCTCTTGACTTTCTGCCCGTGTTTGTTGTTTCTCTTTAGTATAAATCCACAGAAAACAGGGTTCTGGTTTAGGCCTTCTGAGCCTATGCATTGGGGGTGATTCAGGGTCGTTTTTCAGTTGTATTTTAACAAGCTGCAGGTTCTTGGTAAATTTTTTTTTCTACTTTAAAATATTTGAAAGATACAGTTTCTTCTTTTGCAGGCAAATTAAACTAAAAGGTCTGCTATCCTCAAAAGTAAGTAAAAAGTATTGCTTAGTTGAAGTGTTATTCACATTTTCAAAGTTCTGAAAGTGAAAGAAAAAGTAGCAGCATGTAAGTTTATAAAGCTGTATCCTGTTGTTAATTTTCTGGAATGATTCTTGGCCAATACATGTTTAAGACAACATATAAAAATTGTTTTCTTGTAGAACGAGAGAGTCGCTCCAACTATGGCTTTGGTATTGTTAGTTGCTGGTGGTTCAATAATACTCAAGTGAAGTATTTAATCCTGGTGTCCTTTATATTGAATTCATTAAAGTTGTTTCATATGTACAGAACATGTGCAGATCATGTAATTTGCTATTATTCACAATGAGAACATGCACCCAGCTTCTGCCATACATGCTTAAATTAGCATGTGTGATACCATATCGCCACAAACATTATAGTGACAGTTCCAGTGTAAAAGCATTTCTCCCCCCAGCACCATTCTGCAGACTGTGTGCATCCCTTATTCCAAACGACATTGTGATCAACTGGATTGAGGAATTTATCCAAGTTATAACCAACCTCTTCCTCCTCTTTCCCCCTGCCCCTTTTTTTTTAACTGGGCACAGAGCAGGGCTGTGATGTGAGTGCATGGTGGTTCATGTTAGTGAAGTGTTTGTGGGATTGGGGACGTATCTTGCAGCATCACATGGTACGGCTTTAAACAAGTGACATAAACTCATTTTCATTCTGCCTTGACCCAGATTCTAGTAAAACCAATGGAGTTAAGGGCGTCGTAACTAATTGTATCTGTAATGATACTCTTTTTTAACATGCCTAACTACCTGATTTGGAGTTGAATATATAGATACATACATAAATACAATTATAGATGCAGCTATGCTCGTATTTAATTGAGGGTGAGAATATGCATCAGTAATACCAGAAGCATTTTCTGAAAACTTGAGCCAACTAGGTGATTGCTTTATAATATAAATAAAGGCTAGGCTCTGTGCTCTTAAAACTGCATATAGTAAAACTGCTACTTAGTGTGAATTATAAGACTTGAGGAGGGTAAATGGAATGTACTCAATAAAGTTTAGTGTTTCATTTTAGTAAAAAGTCTACTTCATACACGTGTTTTTAATTGAAAAATATAAATGTATTAAAATGAAACATGTTTTATTCTTGGTGGAGGAAGAAAGATGTATCTGGTTTAGAGTACTTACAAACATGGCTTATAAATAAATTAATTAAAATCCTTAAACATGTGTGTAAAAGAACTAAACATGTCCAGGTAAAACTTATAGAGTTATATTCATACTTAACTGCGTGGGATTAGAAGCTCATAGTGTTAATTGTGCCAAATATTCATGTGTCCTTATGGCAAATAATTCTTCAAGTCAACTCTTACCAGAATGTTTCCACCTTTTATTGCTCTGAAACAATTAACTTATAATGTGTATAAATCTTGCTTTTGTTTTCAGAAAAAAAGATTTCACTCACTCTTTTCCCTGATGGATTTATTAAAATTACATGTTTTATAGCTCTGTATAGAAGACTGTA
The DNA here is from genome assembly GCF_003343035.1 of Apteryx rowi. NCBI lineage: Eukaryota > Metazoa > Chordata > Aves > Apterygiformes > Apterygidae > Apteryx > Apteryx rowi. The sequence continues at coordinate 2,969,413 of NW_020448974.1, forward strand.
TGCAGACTGGATTGATAGCATTGTGCCTCGCTGTAGTAATGTTGAGGTATTCCCCTTTTTTGTTAAGCAGCCAAAGAAGTGCTGCTGTCTTAATTTATAAAAGGTGATGTCAGATGGATTTAAAAAACTCGTAAAGATGGTGCTGACGTAGATAGGTGGTGGTGGTCATTGTAGGGAAAAGGGGCCATTCGTAAGAGTGGAACGGGATAGAGTGGAGCAGAAGTATTCAAGAGCTGGCTGGAGGAACTGAGCTGACAAAGGCACCTGAAGGCACTATAAGTATACCAGTTATTGGGTCATTTTACAGTGGAAGCAGAAAACTAAAGTAGGTTCCTACTAAAAAACTAAAGTAGTTAGACTAAACCATACAGAAGAGTTCTCTTATATTTCAGGCTCCTGACTACAATATTGCTCTTAACCAAATAGTAATGGCTGCATTTTCTGTGTGAAAATCTAAAGATACTGAATGTTTTTCTTCCTCATGCTGATCTTATATATATATATATATATATATATATATTTTTTTTTTAGAAAATATATGTGCTGCTAAGTACTACATTTAAATGGACGTGAAGGACCTGGTCCTGCTATATGCTGGATAGCACTTACTTAGCTTTCCTCATTAAGAAATAAAAAATGTCTGACTTCTTTAAGTATGGGTTCACAATGCATGAGATGTTAATTGATACAACTTTAAAGAATGGTATAATGCATATTAACGCAGGAATTTTCTAGAACTTTTCTTTATAAGATTCTAGTTGAAAGTTCAAAAATGTTTTATACTGTGATTGCAGAAGCATCTTAGTAATCAGTACGATCCAGACAAACAAGCCTATGAACAACTGTAATAACTTTAAGTGCAATCTTTTGTAATTTCAAATGGGTCATATGAATGGCATTTCTAAATATGTCCCAAACATCTAGAATTGCTAATAAAAGCACAAAATGTTAGGAACGTAGGTAAAGAGAATCTTCAGATGTATACATCACATTTATTTTCATAAGAAACTGTTGCTAAAGTGTGGATGTGTGGATTGGGGGAAAATAGCTTGAACAGAGGTCAAGAGCAAACATGCTACTTCACATGTGAAATCCCCACATATTCTTACAGAAGCAAATGCCATCTGTAAGTTTACGATTCCACACAATATTTGGGTTGGGTTTGCCTTAAATGGCTGGATATGCACTTTTTGTTAAGAAGTTCAAGGATTTAGATTTTTGTGAGCGTACTAATGTGGAACTGGCCAAGATATAGCCTGAAGTCGTGATGTTATGTTCCAGTGTAGCCCTTCTATGAAAATCTTCACCTTTGGGATTTCTACCTAAGAACTGGGTCAAAGAATGATTTAAAATGCTGCCGGTTTATACTTCCCTCTGTAACAGGAAGAGGGGGAAGGCCTTTAACCAAAAAGTGACTTACAGTAATTTTCGGTAGTAAAAGCGTTGTGCCCGCTTTGTAATAAAGTAAATCATTTGTGTAGTCTTCTCTCCCTTGCTTGAGCTTTCTGCTCCCCCAGTTCGTAATGCTCTCCCAATAGCTGTCTTGCCGTGAGGCAATGAGAAGAGCTTAAAGTTTCTGTAGTCCTATAATCTAAAACAATAAGTTATGTTTTGCCTTCTGCCCAGGGAGGTACTATGTATTTATTTTTTCCATGTATCATTTGCTTCTGTGGCCAACAGATCATGAAGAAATTTCTATTCATTTATGGAATCTGAATATAAATTGCGAATATGTGCCTCAGATTTCCCTATTACCATAATTATCATTTTTCCTGAAAGTTCCTTTCCTCTGTTGACTTGCTCATCCTGTAGAATAAGTCAGCTATTTCCTGTGTATCGGCATAACGTAACTTAATCTGTGCAGGATAGTACTTTGGACCTCTTCAAAGGCTTCATATTTTTGTGCAAGTTTATTGAAACTTCAAATTCTCTCCACAGTTAAACATTTATGCGTAGTGTGGTCCAAGACTGGAGGTTCACTCGTGTTCTGCAGCCACCCAGTGCCTTCGTGACAGAGCAGCAGTAGCATGAAAAAATTGGCCCTGGTTAATCTGACCCTCTTGAAGGCTTATAGTTGCGGTTTAGCAGTATGGGGTATGGTGGGAACGCTCATTCCTGGAGTTGCTGCTGCCTCCTGTAGCCTGAATGCAGTTGGGAATGGCTTTGTCTGTATGGACGTCTTTGCTTTTTATTCACTGTCAGCGGAGTTTATACCTATAGTTGAACTTGGAATTCCGAATTGAGGCTTATGGTGCCAGCTGTAGTTAGCACTTCCCCTTATGAGACTCTTTTCAGTTGGTGTTAAATAATCTGTTAAAACTGAAAATTTTCATGCTGGATGGCTAAATCAGGCTGAATTTATTTTGGGGAAGTTTCTGTTAATATTCAGCCAGTTTCAGGAAGGAGATTATAATTTTATGTCATGTATCATTTTTAAAAAATCCTATTTTGTTGGGTAGGAACATTATTAAACAGGGCCTTAGTAATAGGCAGTCATCGTTGTATCAGCGAAGTAAGAGGTAGCGTGTGTTTTAACAGACTGCTGGGGCAGGAGCTGAGCGCGCAGGGGGACGATCCCATTCGGTTAAGGCTAAACTCGGAGTGAAGAAGGACGTTAACAGGAATAGAGAGGGCTCAAAAGTTGGATGAGGGTGGAGAAGAAGGGAGTGACCTGGGACAAGGAGCCCTCTGGGTCAAACGGGCAGGAGGTGGAGGCTGCTTTTGGCAGGGCAAGTCGCTGGGAGTCTTTTGGTACCCGGACCGTCCCGGTGTAGCAGTGAACAGGACGCAGGATTGCAGGGGCAGCCCTAATTCTTACGTTTCTGAACTTTTCAACACTTAGCTTTGTAACCTAAGAATGTTAATATTGTGTGTGCAATGTCATAGTCGCTGATTGGACTGTATTACTTGCAAGAAGTTTTCGTCCATAGYTGAGGTGTCCTGTAAGAATTTAAGATGTCTAACAACTGTAAAGAATGTAAGCACTTTCAGCTGAACGTAGGAGACCAGTTTAAAAACAAACAGGAAGAAATAAACTTCCTCAGGATTACTTCTCCCAGCTGTTCCTTTGCTCGGCACCTTCATCACCTTGATCCTAACTGCAAGAGGTAGGAAATTAAAGGCTGGCCTCTGAGTGACCATGACTCATAACATAATTCCAAGAGAAGCTTGCAGTTAAGTTTATAATTATTCCTGACATGCAGAACAAAAGGAGATTTTCAGCTGTTAGCAAACTCTAAAAAAAATTTTTTTTAAAGCTTTGATTCTAAGGAATATATGATATAAATAGGGCCAGAAGACTTTCTGCCAATTAATATGTGAAAATGATTAAGAGTTCTGTATTTTGTAATGTTTCCCTGACTAATTTACATGCCATCTATTCACAGTGGTTTCTAAGTAACAAATATTTTTTCAGATAAATGTTATCGGCTATTGATGAGTTAGTTGAATGAAAGAAAGGTTTCACCTTTTTTGGTCAGCTTTCTCTGTACATTYGATAATTAATATATTTGTATTGACTATATGAGAGTTATCATTTATGTACTCTGCTGGATCTTGCATTGGATATAAAGATTTCTTTATGCAAAGAGGGGGGAAAAAATCTAGTTTTACACACTGTCACCACTGGATTTATACAGGGAAAGCTTCGTGTGTTAGCTAGTTGACTGATCTAACATACTGTGCTTTGTTTATATTAAGTTGTCTCTTGCTAAGGAAAATGTATGTGTGTATATATATATATACACACACACACATACACACACACACATAAAAATACATATATGCACACACACAGAGAGTATGCAAAAGAATTTAAACAGTGAAGAAACAAATATGAGATTACATGTATTGGGCAGATGCATCTCCAGCAGCAGAAAGCCATCATGTTGTATTTGAAATTTCTTTTAGAGGCCTATTCAGAAAATGGTTATATATGATAAAGTGAGGAGAAATTTTAAGAATGCTATCAGATGTGTGAATTTTTAGTTAGTCAGCTAAAAATAAATGAACTGATAGAATATGAAACTGCTAGGTTTCATTTTAAGTAAACTTACACTTAATATTTTCTAACCACAAAGAAGAGAAGTTTTATATATATGTAATTATTTCGTGTTTGTTTAGTGCTACTCTTTGATGATTCCAATGTTTCTTTTTTCTTGTAATCCTTAATCAATGTAAGGCCAAAACAAAGTCTGCTCATATGAAGACACCTTTTCCAGCAAACTGCTTGTTCTCACTACTTCTTGAGCTTTAGACAGTTATAAAGCTATTAAATATCTGTGGTTTTTGTTGTTGTTGTTTGTTTCAGCTGATCCCCTTTTTAATGATTTAAAGTCTCTGAAAGCCCTAATTCCTAAGGAATTGTTTAGGAATCTCTATGATATTAAAGTCTTGACCTTTCCAGAGCTAGCTGTTTCATTTTCAGATACACTATGTGTATCACCTTTGTATTGAAATTAATATTAATTTGTCAATTTAATGGCCAGTTGTCAGAGTTTGAGAGGGGAGCTGTATCTTTGCTGTTATAAGAGTATTAAATAGCTAAAAATTACAGTTTCCATCAGATAAGGTGTTAACTGTATTTTATGGAATTATCTTTTTCCAACCAGGCTTTTTTGGTTTTTTTTGCACACATGGATATGTTTAATAGGGTATGCTTTATTTAGTGTATTTGGCTGATTTTCAAACTTTTTAATTAAAACATTTACAATATAGCTATTTTTGTTATAGTGAATTGTTTTATTGTTTCAGAAGTGAATGAATCATATATTCTGAGTTATTTTTTCCTGGCAGATATTTTTCTTTAATGATTACTCACTGCTAGCTTAAATTGTGCAGATGAATAATATTTGAAATACGGTATTTGATTCATCATTTCAAATGTTACAACAACGAACCCAGTGAAATTATACATAGGTCTTTTTATTTGCAAGAACAGTACCTTTACTGACTTACAGCAGACTAGACTGGCCGTGCTGCTCTTGTAGGCCAGTGAAAGGATAGTGCTTCTCGTGTGATTTCAGAAGTGTTGCTGATCACTTCTTATAATTGAACACCTTCATTTTTCTTTTACCGTGGAATCCTCATTTTCAGAACTGTAATAAGTTGATCTGCTTAAGGTATTTGGATAGACGTGGGTTATCATATGAAAACTGCATTACTGTTTAGAGGTCTCTGAACTGGGAGTTTGGGTAACCGTTGTATCCATGGCCATCTAAGAGCAATATTGGTTTCTTAGCAACATATAGCAGCAGGGCCCTCCAATTATTCTTTTCAAATTAATTTAGGTGACCTGCTCCTACTCCAGGCCTCTCCAGACAGTATCTTCAACTTTGTGCCTTTGCCATCCTTCGTATTCCTACTCTAAACCTGAAAACGCATAACCGGCTATAGTCTTCACTAACTTTTATTTTGACTGCATCTCCATTCCGTAAAATCCTGTGCCGTTTTTCCATTTCCCGAGTTTTTCCTCTGTGCCACCTGGAGGAACAGGTACTGGCTCTGCAGTTGAGGTTGCAGCAGTAGTTTCAGATTCATGCCCCATTTGCAACTGCAGAGAGGTTTCAGTAGTTTAGCAGGTGTTTTTTTTTTGGGGGGGGGGGGGGAGATATCCCACAAAGCCCAGAGACTTGCTTTGATTGCCTGTAGGTAGGCTGGCYGTAAATGCGACTACATAACAGCAAACGTCTTATGTAGGTTTGCTGCATCACTAAAATGATATATATTGTTTCTTCTCTGCATCCATAAATTTCTTGTGTTCCACTTCCCTTTATTTTAGGGACTCACTATGGCTTGTCTGGTTGATACCCCCTAGCAGCAGTGTTGTGTGTGCCCTTTCTCGCCGCCTTCTCTGGATCTGCTTTCTGGAAGCAATCTGGGCCACGTTCCCCAAAGTGTAACCAGTCTCTGGTTCCTTCCTGTGTGCAGTTTGCGCTCTTAATCTCTCTCTTTTTTGACTATTATTTTAATTTTTTTTCTGCCTGCAATCAGCCAAGCTATCAGCTTGGATGCAACATACATATCGTCATGAGGAAAAACAACAGTGGGGATCCTCAGCCAGTCTACAAGTAAGCAAGTACCGTAAGCTTCGTTGTGGCACAAACCTAGCAGAAGCTAAGGTAGCACTATGGTGCTGTGGAGCTGCTCACAGTAAGTGGCCTTGGCCCRCTGAATCCGTGTTGCCAATTGGCCTTTTAAGTCAGTCCCAGGTGAAAAAGAGCTCAGGTGCCCTCCCTTGAAACGCTCACAAGGGTTGATGCTGCCGGGTTGGTGTGTGAGAGTGCAAGTGGCTCCATGGCCCTCTGAAAACAGAGAAAGAGAGGAATATAAAAACCTCACCATTTTTGTTAGCACAGTGGATTTGTTACTGTACGTTTGTTGATTATACTGAATTTTAAAGTACTCAGATGAGTAGAAGTATCGAAACAGGATCTAATATGGGTATGAGTTTCTGAGCATGCAATATGCTTTTCAAAATGCAATAGGAATTTGAGGCAGTGTATAAAACCTGAAAAGAGAGAGTCTGCTTTTTTTGTATCTACATAACTGACGTATGTAAGCCAGAATGTGAAGATTAAATTCTGATGGATTTTGTTGTGGAGAAAAGAATTGTAAATTAAATAACTTTCAATATGTTTCCCAGACTCTCTTATTGCATGTAGGTTTAAAAAAAAATTTTTTTCCCCTTTAACTCCTACCCTACCCTGTGCTTTTAAGCTGCTGTCTGTACAAGTATTTATAAACAGAAATTAATGCAGTTTCTTTTGCATGCACCAAGCCTTTGTAAAATGAGGAAACATTCTAGTGTGTGTGTGTGTGTGTGGGGGGGGGGTGATTAATACTTGGTTTTGCTCTGATAATTTCAAAGAGCTGTGGAGGCCTGCCTAAAAAACTAGAATATGCTCCTGGTGAACTTATATTACTTTTGTTTAAAATAATCAAACCTCTATTGCTGAAACTCAAGAATTTATACAGAATGACTAGAACAGCAACTACTACTTTAAAAAAATGTGGATATTGGATAAATTGGTATGAGTCCAGCTGCTGCAGATAAATTGATTTTGCTGTTGCTTTAAATCTATGATGTGTTGGTATTTTGGCAGGATAAGAAAAACAAGGATATTAGAAAGTAATTTACTGCACTGGGTTTAGTAAAGAGCGTTCTGTTTCTGTGATTGGGGCAGAGCAGGATGGTTTAGATGTGTCTGATAAACAGGACGAGGTCTAGTCTGACAGCTGGCAACAATGGGCTTTGCTCAAAGTCAGGTGTACTAAATTAGCAATGTATTACAAGGGTGCAGGAGAGATCTCACAGAAGACAGCCTTGTAGGCAGAAGTGGTGCCAAATGGGAAATGATTCATCGTCTCTGAATGGGATGAGCACTGAGCAGAAGCAGTTTAAACCTCAGACTGCTTTGGCTCATAAACCACCAAATATGTGATTAACACTTTATCTTCTCCGATCCTATGTGTGKTTTTTTTTATTTTTTAATTGTCTGCTGAACAGCAGTCTATGTTTAGGATCAAAATCTACTAGACTCACTTGTTTGTTCTAATGTCTGTTTTATAAATTTGAACATGTTTAGGTAATTTTGTAGCTTTTAACTAAATCATAAAATGTTTGCATGGTTCCTAAAAGCACTCCAATCTTATTAGCCTTTGGCAATTTTACCTTTTAGTGAGGACTGTTGTGTGTCTGGAATGCAACCATGACATGAGGGACACTGGCAGAACTTGGTAAAGTGACTTAATACAGTTTATTTGCATGTATTTAGTAAAAATACATGATTAACTGGAGATGTAGAYGCCTGTTCCAGCGTAGCCATTGCATTTTGATTTTTAGTATTTAAAAAGCTTGTATCTATTTAACAATGATAATGCAGTTCATATTCTACAACACGCAAAGGATAGTCTTGGTCTGTCAGATGTTGTAAACGGGGAATATATTTGTGAATTCTTAGGTTTAATTAATCGGTACAAAAAGGAGCTACAGTTTACAAAACTAGTTGAAGGAATGTAAAGGGGGAAAGGCTTGTGCCCTCTTTGTTCCCTCATAACTCATACGGATGACGGCAGACTTCTAGTATGCCTGTGTTCATGTTTTATTTACTATAAATTGTCTAATTGGCCCTAAGATATGTAGGTGGCTGAGAAAATAATGGAATTAGCTGATTGCAAGGAATTTACTGTTAAATAACTGAAATTTAAGAAGATAGCTGTGGTGGAAAATGTTTTTTATTTAATAAGCTAATACATTGTTAAGCAAATATTTATATTATTTTTGAGCCCGGAATAGCACTCAATTAGCAGTTGAGTTCTCTAAGAAGCCATGTGTCTAGAAAATAAACCTAAAGATTGCGCTGGAAAGCCGGGTCTGGCAGCCTTGCCTCTTCCCTTGCATGTGCAACCAGGTGCGACCTGGTAGGATCAGRGGCGCGATGCTTAGGATGGCGCTTGGCAAAGGGAGCTGCAAGAGGCTGGCGGTGGCTGGAGTCGCCGGCGCGGGCGTAACCGAGGGCTCTCCGTGCCCGCGTGCCCTCGAAAGCCCCTTCGTGACCACGCAGGCTTCGAAGCCCGTAACTGGTGCCTGAGGTCCGTGGAAACACTTGCATGCTCGTTAGGTTTGAAAGCCGTTCTGCCCGTGTAGGTGCCTGATAATGAATTTATCCTCCTGCTTCTTCAAAATATCCCCCTGGGTTTTTATTATCTGCTGTACTGCTGGGAGCGTTCACTCACAGTGTTAAAACTTTGCACATCAGTGCAGTCCAGCTATTACTCAGCTTCATGCTCCTTCCTCTTTTGGTATCACCTGCTTCCCACTTTTTTTCCTACTCCTTAGTCTCCACTTCCTATCTTTTGCCATGTACTCTTCTTTCTCAAAAAAATGTCTTTTTGCTGCTTGAACATTGCATCTTCTCAAAAGGTTTCTGAAATCATAGTTTAAATTGATGGTAAGCTTTGGGGTGGGGGGCAAGACTCTGTCTCTCTTTTTGTATAATGGTGAGCTATTTCATCTGCATTCTTCATTGTTCCATATCTTTAAAACCTCTTTATATTATTTTTACAGTAGTACATAAATATTGTACTGATTTAATTAAATAATTTAAACAACGTGTACMAAAAATAACAAACCTTGGTGCTTTAATATAAGCTGCTTTAATTTTGTTGCAATAAATAGGATTGCTTGTGCAGTTACCTCATCTCTGTTTAGCAGTGGTAGCTTCTTAAACTGTTTAAATTTGATCTGTAGAACACATCTGTTTACACACAAAYTAAACTGAATCTGTTTATACTAAGGGACTACGATGATTTACCTAAATCAGTTTATAAATTATATAGTATATAGGTAGAGCGCTCTCTTGTAGATGAGGCTTTATGGTTTTCTGATGGGGAAATAGCCTGGACTAAGATACACTAAGCAATTGATGCTTTCCCCACTTGTATGGTATTACATTTCTGTAGGTATGGACAGAATTAAGTAAACAAAGAGGTATAAGCATAGTAACACGATAAAAGTACATGAGTCCACAGAGGTCTTTCTGCTGACCCTGTCTTTTTTTGGCAAAAGCCTTTAATAAATGTTCTTTAAAGCAAGACTTGACTTACAAGAAAATCGAACCGTCAAGCTCAATAGAGAGGCTCTTTCCAAAGGTGAAAGCATTCCTCCAAAAACAATTTACCTCCCCCAAAGTAAATGTAGGGCCGTTGCGCTTAAATATTTCAACTCCGTTAAAGGAGGAGGAGCCAGGATACAGTTTTTGTCGAGGAGGCAGCTCAGAATTCGTGTCTTAAGTTGATGGTATTGATACAGGACGATGTAACAGTACATCACTCATATATATTTTCCTCATACAGTATGATTTCAGTAGATGAGGTGTACTACTAAAGCAAAATGGTGCTGAACTGAGAGTTTAGATTTGTAAAATACCGAGGGGGGTCCCTGACTAGTGATAGTACTCAATCACAATCCTCATGAATTCTTTAACATTAAATTTTATTTATTATGGAATGATTTAAAAAAAATCACTCAAATGTTTCAAGTTCTATTTTTGAAATGGCAAAATTGACGTTTTTTAAAAAAAAGTTGCCACCTTGATTGCCGTCATGTTTTAGGAATTGTTTCATATAAAGCAGTTGATGATACTTTTAGCAGTGCTGGTAGGGTTAATATTTACAGTGTTTTGCTGAAGAGTGGTGTGAGAGTTACTGTGAGCACGACGGGTAAATTGTGTGCGGTTCTCCGGAAAGCACCAGCTGCTAGTTCAGTGTCCCACTAGGATCACGGTTGTAACAGGGACAAAATTTTGGGACTTCCTGTTTAAGTCGAGCGTGCGACTGTGCCCTGCCGGAGATGGCCGGGCTCCCGCAGGCCAAAAAGCTTCGGGAAGCTCCAATTCCTGCTGCCCGGGAGTCTGGGTTAGTTGCAGGTGCCTCTTGTCTGAAGCCCTCTTTAAAATTCAGGGCATTTTTGTCTGGTTGGCAATTAGATCATGAATTTCTTTTGTTGTTGCCTCTACTCTAGATCATTCAGAGGGTGGAGAGCTGTGCTGCAGGGAAATCCGAGGGCTCTGCTTTGCGTTAAGATGTTTTTCCCCAGCACGTTTTCATAGGTATATGAAATGCATCAGGGAGAACAGAGCTCAAATGTTTCTAACGTTAGCTTTTTCCACCCCGCCCTGCTTATCAGCACGAGCTATGAAATAGATGGGTGAACTTCCTTGTCGTGATTTTTATTTACTCGCCCTCAGCGGAAGAATCCTGCGCTCTCTAAGGACTTTGGGGCGTGTGATTTGACAATTTTGGACTAATCACTTCTGTTTAAAATAGGCCTTGGTTAAAAACTAACTGCTGGGATTTCAAACAAGTCTTTAAGGATTGAGGTAAGATTTTAGCATAATGATTCTTAAAAGTTTGAGATATGAGTGCCCTCCTCTCCCCCCCCTTTTTTTTTCTTGAGCTCTTAAATACTATTTTATTTCTATATTTCTAGGATAATAGAATGTATGCTCATGAAAGAGTTTACTTTGCTCACACTTGCATATAGTAATCTCCTCTGCAGGTTTGAGATTAGCGAGGATAACCTTGGTAATGTTACTTTGAATTAAAAGTTTTTATGGGAATTGTGTATTTCATCTGCCTGCAGTATTAAAAACATTTAACTGAGAAGCTCATACAGAAAATATGACAGTAACATTGGTGGATTCAGTTATCTTTGCTGAATKTCCATCTTCCACCCTGATAATTTTTACTGGCGTATGAATTTAAAGTCTGTATTTACTGCAAATGTGAGAAATGGAACAGACAACTTTGAAACTGATTTGAAAATTGATCTTTGACTGCTGGCATCCCTTTTRCTTATTTATTTTTTAAGCATTTTAATAGTTGTCAATTTAAAGGTATGTTTTTTCCCCTTGCTGACCAGCATACTATTCAGTATATGTAAGYGGTGTATTTATGATGAATTGATGATACGATAGTGATTTTTAAAATGTTGAAAAAGGGACAGGCTGTGAGGGCTAGGCCATTTCCAGTAGGGTGGAGAAGTTAAGTGGAATTTGCRGTGTCTAAAAGTTATGCATTAGAAACATCCTGGCTGGTCCGCGAGGCTCCATCCCCACGAAACCAGGAAATGCAAATATTCGCAGTAGCCTTTGTTTTCCTGCAGTTCCCACGTGTTACTGCTGGCTCTCTTTCACCGTCTGAGGCAGGGACTGAAGCCCTGGCTTACCCAGAACCCTGATAGCCATGTTTTAGTACTGTATCGTTTAGACCTAATTTGCATATTCGGGATGTAGCTCAAAAAAAAAAGAGAAATCTTCAGGTTTTGCCCCTACATATTCAGTTTCACTAGTTCAAACACGACTTTCTGTAGAGGAGACTTGTAAGCCTGCACGGTAGGATTTAAAACGCTGGGGGAGGGTTCCTGCCTTCCTTGCAGAAGTGGCAGCATGATTTCTTTCCTTCGCCGCTTGACAGGCGTATCAAATACACTGGACACATGAATAGACCTTGTGGTGTGTGTGGCAGTGAGCCCATCGCAGGCTGAATCGAGGAAACGCGAATACATTAGTTGCTTGAAGGCAGAATTGTGTGGTGTGGGGTTTTTTGTTTTGTTTYGCTTTACTTTTGGCTTGGAGGGGAATAAGGGAGGAGAAGTGGAAAAGGAAGCCTTTTGTTTACAGTAAAACAATGCTGTGAAGCAGACATCATGGTGTTAAAACAGGAGTCTAAACACGGCAGACCTAGGCAGACTCCATCTGGCTGTGTCCACAAGTCATTCGGGCATCGGAGGCACCGACTGCCGGAGACTTGAGTCCTTGTCCCTCCTCCCCCCTTACCGAATTCAAAATAGCCCTGGAGACTCTGTCCCGGCAGTTTATTGCTGCACGAGATGAATGATTTATTGGCTTAACTGTTTATATGCAGTGATGCAATACATCTTTATTAATGGTTCTTCCATGATAAATGCATGACATTTTCATCTTGAATTTTAATCTCCATGAGTTATATTACATGCAAGTAATATAGGCCTAGTGTTCTAAAACCAGTCAAAATACAACATACAGTTATAAGGAGAATTTAATACAGTCTATATACAGTCTGCTGGAAAGGAAAATGTACTGTTACTATGTTAGTTTCTGGCTTATTTTATAGTGGTTTAAATTGTATTTCATTATTGGGACACGTTTTCATTTCTGTGTATGCCGTATTGCTCTTTGGTGTGTGAATGCAAGTTATTGCATTTTTTTTTAATTTGTTTAGTCCCCCAGGAATAATTCTGATTTGTTGAGACATAGATTTCCAACTGACAATGCTTACAAGCAGGTGCCTGTGACCCTTTGAAGTGGGTTTCACTTTACATGTGGCATATTAAGGATTTAGCATCTGGCTTGCGTTGAAGTTGAACTTGCAGAAATGTGTTTATGGGACAATTTAGAATATTAACAATTATTAAAGGAAATTATTGTAAAAAGTGCATTTCTAATACTAAGGCTATCCTAATACGTATTAAATAGAGCTTACTTAAAAGCTGTCTACCTTGCATTTGGATATCAGCCTAACAATAATGCTTTTATATATTCCTTAGAGCTAGCATGTTTTTTTTTAACCTGACATGTTAGTATCTTAATAGCACTTTAAAATTTATTAGTACTTCTGAATGGTTCTAATATATATTCCACATAGAACAAATCAATTAAAATTGGTATATGATTCTAAATCTACATTGTAGTTTAAATTAGATTTATAATTTTGAAATAGAGTTGGAAATTATTTTCCTGCCAGTAGGAAATTTAACTGTGCGTAGTAAGAACATGGACAGATGTCCACTGCAGACAGCTGTGCCAGCTGAAGAAGTTACCGTCCCTTCCAAGCCGGCCTGCCTCCCGTAGCTCTGGGGACAGAAGGGGTCACGTATGCCTTTCCTAAGGCCTTTCAGAAAAAGATACCTAGATTAGCTTAAACAGCTGGTGCTGGTGGTTGGAGTTCACCTGTCTGATTTTGCCTTTGGAAGAGCGGGCAGCGCTCGCCCGATTCTTTGCTGCTGCGGATCTGTGGATCTAGTGGATGGCTGGGAGTTTACAAACCAGAGAGAGGAGAAAAACTAGCAGTATGCATTAAAGAGAAAATATTGGGGGAAGGGGTATTTTGTTTTGTTTTTAGTGCTGGAAAACTGATGGGTATGAAGTGCGCTTTTATAGCGTAACTGCAAGTTGCTGCCAGAAAAGTAGTCCGGCTTCTTCTTGCCCCCTTTGCATTAGATGTACTGATGGTGCGACTGCAGGATTAATGAGCTCAGCTCTCGGAGCCGGTGGGAGACTAATCCATCTCCCCAGAAGGTTAGTTTGCTGTTAAGCCAGTTCAGCTTCCTGATCTACCTTGCACCCTCGTGATGGCTGGACCTGATCGGAGCGAGGAACAGCTGCAGCCCTCTGTGTTGTTAGGTGCAACGTGAACCCTTCCAGCCCGTGTTGATCAGCGATCGCAGTTAGCACAATAGTCAGCTGCTGTGTTTTTTAGGCATTTCACATTTCAATACCTTCTTTACTCAGAAACCCCGTGCACCTGTAAAACATATATTTGTTAGGCTTGCTTATCTTTGAGTGTCCCTTCTTGGTTATAATCAACTGCAATCTTCTAAAATGTATGAATTTCATTAACTGGAAGTAAATTCTTAGTTTATGGTCATGTTCTGACATTTACAGTTTGTTCATCTGCAGAAAAAACCCTTACCTTTCAAAGGAAATTAAAATTAAAAGGAAATGAAAACGGAAAAAAAATCCTTGGAGAGAATAATTGTAAAATAAAATTTAATGTGGGTAGTTGGGATAAACAATTTTATTTCAAAATGTTAACTGAGAAAGTTTTTACTACCTCAACAGCTGTATTTGCAGCCCTGTATGGCATTATTTACAGCTCTCTTTGTTCGATGAATAGTTAAGAACCTCTTGTTTTATATCTTCCCTTGTGGGAATTTAGGCAGGTCAGAGGAGGGAATGTAAGCAGAAAAATACAAGTTGCTTTGTAGCAGGCCAACAATGAAAGAAAACAGTAGGAATTTGTAAGAAATGTTTAAAGTGTTGAGCTGTCCTGCTGGAACCTGCGCGTGGTGTCTGTTTGCGGCTCTTGCAAATGCGCTCTAAGAAAAAATGCACTTTCTGAAGAGCTTTATATAATGTGGAGAAAAGTGTGCAATGTAAGTGGATCGGTTCAAAATACCCCAAACAATTTGCGTGTCCCAGGGGCAGTAATCTGAAAGCACGAGGGGTGTGTGTGTGTTCATTTGTTTCCCTCCCCTTCCCTGCCCCCAAACGAGGCTCATTCCAATCAGCAGTGTAATTGGAATGCAACCACAGTCTGGAGGAGGAAGGGGAATTTTTGGCAAGAGGAGACAGAGCAGTTGGGAGCTTTATTCAGATTAAAGCATAGACGACCATTCATTATCAGTACAACACGCATTAGCAACAGCATAGCATTGTGTTTCTACAGCTGGGACTTATTTTAGCGATTGTATTGCATTGCATATTACATGCAAACAACTGGGATCTGATCACAAAAAGCAGTGCTAATGGCTTTCATTAAAAGATGGTGTTTCTGTAGAGGGAAGAAAGACTTGTCTTCAAAATGAGCTATTGTGGTAAAAATTGATAGGCAGCATGTCTTTCTCTTTACTATCCCATGTGTTCCATATGTTCTGAAACAAGCACTCTTTCTAGGAGAAAACCCTTGGGTAAAAAAAAAAAACAACAAAAAACAAATTATAATGTTAAAACTGCTGGTTTGATTCAGAAGGCTGAACTAGTTTTTCTAGGGTGATGACACGTGAAAAGCCAGAAGATTAGTAAACATAATCTTAGTTTTGGACCCAGTCCTTTTCTTCCTCCTATAAACTTTCGGCTGCCTGTTGACAGTGTTGGTTGCTTTTGAATGTTTGACATGAAATGGGGGGTTGTTTTCCTACTAAGTCACGTACTGTGTTTCACATGTGTTGGTTATGTATTTCCTTCACAGTTTCTTTAGTTAGTGTGCTTGACACTTCATGGGCATTTATGATTACTTTTTATTTACTTACCTTTCTTCCTATGTCTTTCCTTGATAGTATTGATGTCTCTCCAATGTACGTATTTAAAAATTATTTATTTATAAAGATAGCTTAAGAAATCTTTTTTTAATCCAAAAATTAAAAAAAACAATTTATTTCTATAGTACAACTGTAGTCCTTAGGTCCTAGTACTTGATGTTTTGGGGAACTGTACAAACACATACTTAAACCTTGTAATCTTGTCATAAATCAAGAGACATATTGTAACAGATGGATGAGCGAGTGCATGATATACAAATATACCTCACAGGTATGCTGTAGTGCTATAGTAGTAGTGGTGTTCCTGTTTTGCAGGTATGAGGGAGTTGGATGAACAAATCAGGTATCGGAAGTGCATAAGCAGTTTGATAGAGGTTGGAAGTACCTGTAGGCATTGAATGCAAGGCCGCTGGTTTTAAACATCCATCCGCTTTTGAATTTCAGGCAAACGTAGCTGCTTAAGCCGACGTACGCCAGGCTCCAGCAACCGTGCACGTTTTCACCTGTTCCTGGCTCCGGCTTTGCGTTAGCGTTCTTGCTAGCCCGAACATGCAGTAAGGAGTTCAGAAAACTTTCAGCCAAAACCTCGACTGGCACCCAAAACCCGGTGCCGAGTGTTTTGTTGTGCGGGGTTTGCAAAGAGACTGGTCAGGCAGCACGGATACTGGTGCCGCTGTGGTCAAGGGGGCAGGACGGTGTGGTGGAGACGGCAGGGAGCATCACACTGCACTAACCTGGCTGTGGGTTGGCTTAAACTCCCCTGCGGGACGGAGTCTTACGTATATACGCTCGCTCGGTCTGTTTAGTTCTCTCGTAGCATCGCGGCCTTGCTAAAAAGGAGCCAGAGTAGTCGATTGCATCAGAATATCAGTAATGGGGAAAAAAAAGCAGTTAACTGTAATGGTAGCCAGAGAGCGGAAGGAACACCGTCCATTCTTTAGTAAATTCAGATAATATATTTTTTTTCCTTGATGTTGCCTTCCTTCAGGACTCATTCTAGGCCTTGCCATTGAAGGTGATTAGGTTCACTGCAGACTCTTATCTTCTCCTCCTGTCGATCGTTTCTCAGATGTGGCGATTCTGTGAAATCCAGCAAATCTCTATCATTTTTCACGTGTTTTGCTTGGTAGCTTCCTCTATRGCACTGTTCATTTTCACTTCATAGTCATCTTCCCTTTTAAGGATGGAGACCTTTTATTATATATACTTACTGTTCTGAAATAAATGTATGTTTCAGTATTTAAATAAAATTGTAATAATGTATAACAGTGGATACCTTCCATAACAAGAGTTTGATGTCATAAAAAATATTAAAATTTTTCTGTAAAATGATTCCAAAATAAAAAGTAGTTGTAACAAAAGAGTTCTTCAGTAACTAGCGAAAGAGTAAGCAGAGTTCAGAAAATGAGATAATATTTATCTTTCTATAAAATTCAGGTTTTCAGTAGTCACAGTTCCTTTCTTCTTTTTTTTTTTTTCTTGTGAAATGAACTGCTTATTTTGTGTCCATCTATAATTGCATGCACGTTGTAATGGAAATTACAAGAGTTTGGGGACATTAAATATGTATTTTGCACATAGTTGCAATATTTAAAATATTTTTCAATAAACCATTCTTAATGGCAGTCACTGTAGCTATAAGCAAGTCAGAAGGAGAAAACTGGCAAACGTGATTTACTTTTAATTCCTGCTTTGAGTATGCAAGAGCTATACTTAATGAAACCGTCAGGGAAGAGACTAAGTAGCTTGTAATATCCTTTTGCTCTTTCAGTGTTCCTGTGAACTGACCTAAGCAGTGTATGTTAGAGTGAGATTATAAGGAACAATAAAAAGGTATTTAGTGAACGTATGGTATGTAAAATTGATGTGCGTGTTTGTCTTGGCACMTGTATATTGTTCCTTCAGATTGGAACATTAATATTGTGCTTTCTGTAGACTACCCAGGAAGTCTGTAATAAGTATAAGACATAGATATCCACTGACTCATTGGTATTTTGTAATAAAAACCATCCACCTATATATATATGTACTAGAAGACATTAATGTATTTTGATAATGCACTTATGGTACAATGCTCCCCCACTTTTTTTTTTTTTTTAAACCACTGTCAATATATATATACAGCCATTGGTTTGCATTCTGGCATTCTGCTTTTTGGAAACCTTCAGTGCGAGTTTGAATGGCTTAACTAACATTTTTAGCTTAAAAACAGTTTTCATCAAAAACATTTTAAAACAAATATTTACAAATAACAGATAACCCCCTGCAGTGGCCTTGTGTGCCCGTAGAAGTTTTATTAATGTTGCAACTGGTGCAGCTATGTAAATCTGATAATGATAGTGAGTTTGGTTCCAGAATCATCAGCGTTTTACCTTGGCTTTGTAAGAAAACAAAGATCTTGCTTTGGTTCTTTCTGATTTTTGAATCTTCAGCTCAAATCTGACAAAGGATAGAGGTCTCGAAGACAATTAAGTCCCACAAGTTTTATGAAAATAGGTGCTTGGATAAAGAGGAGACCCTAGGAGTGACCCAAAATGGGAGGAAGGCGCTGCAGTGGGAGATCCTGCGTCGCTAGACCGCTGGAGAGGCTGCGTGGGAGAGCGTCTGTGTAAATGTGCTAGCAGTGGGAAAAGCTTCAGCTGTAGCTTTCGGTCAACCATAAAACATAAATCCATAGGAAACCAGGCTTCCTTAGCTTTTATTCTCGGGGAACTATTAATCAGTTGGTTATCGGAATATTTAGAATAGGTCTAAGTAACACAATGTGGAAACTGTTAGAAAAGTGAAACGTAAGCTCTGGTACTTTTCCCATCCGTGGGAAACCTTTTGTCCAAAAAAACTCCTGAGTTAGATTAGAGCTTTGTACGTGGCAAAAGACTGTTGGGTTTAGGATTGAGCTGATGATCGTGGTGTCTAGGCTTGTTCGCCTAAAAATACCTGCTAGAGAGGATGTTTTTAATCAACCGTTCTCAATGTCTCTCCTGTTTTGTTAATCTGACAAAGCCAGAATTTGTTGACATCTGATTTTCCTTAAACATGGTTACTAGAAGGAGAGATCTTGAGCCAGCACTATTAGCTTGTTCACGAATGGCTAATTGTTGGGGAAACTCTCATTACTTTGCATGTTGTACATGTGCCCAGTTTTATAAACATGAGACTGGGTAAATTGCAGTGACAGATTTGATTTATGTTTTGAAAGGAACATTTTTATAATGAGTTAACCTTGCAATTTCTGTCTCAAAAGACTATTCAAACCTTTTTTTATGTTAGACATTACACAATTTCAGGGACATACTGTCTGGCTTACTGGCTATTAGATGAATTTTGACTAAACTGTAGAATTTAAACTCTTCGGCTTCACTTGAGATTTCCTTTTTTTAATAAAGGATAAAATTGTGCAGATAATTGTTTTCTGAAATATGTAGAAGGTGGCCTCTCTGTAAACATCTGTTCTACTTGGTTTTTCCCCTCTTTATGAAAGATGGCTCGTGAGCCGCAACCTCTTTCAGTTCTTACGTGAGTGATGTCTGTTGACAACTTGGAGGCTGAGGATATTCCTGATTTAATAAAATCTTAATCTTCTTGCAGAAGCTTTTTTTTTTTTTTAAGTTTCTGTTATTATTTGTTTCTTCAACTTCAAGTTTTTATCAGTTGTGTACATTGAATAGGTTTGAAATTGCTGGGCACTTGAGGATCTTTAGTAACTGTGGTTTTTATTACATCACCCCACGGATTTTATCTGAATGTTTGGTGAAGCTGATCGTGATGTGACAGTCTGTTTGCTGTACACGCTTGAACTGCAGGTAGCAGCAGCACCTAAAATGCTTGGCTCTCTACTAATGTTTTACCACTGTTGGCTGTCTGTGGTGGAATTATTGGGTGAAAATCCTGTAAATACAGCTGTGCTTTAGGATTCCCATTATGTCTTTGGGCTGAGAGACAGCATTTCTTGACCTTTTTCATCTCTTACAGAGGTGCCTAAATCAGGCACGTTGTTTTTAGGTTAACAGTATTGTTATTAGCATCTCTTGTGTCAAACTGAGTTGTTAAAACTTTGGTGAGAGGTTATATGTGCGTTTCTTGTGATATATGTCAATGCACAGGGGGTTGTTTGACTGCCGTTTGTCTTTAGGTGGTGTCCCGTCTGTTTTCTTCAGACCCGAGTAGAGTATTAGCTAGAGTTTTGCAAGTGTCAAATTCACATGGAAAGCAGCTTCACGAAAATCAACACTTTCATGAACATGGCCACATGAAAATTGTTCCATTGATTTAGAATAATTAGTAACCTCTGCTGCGCTAACATGCAAACCTGTTCGGGACTGTGCTTCTCTTCCTTGACCGTGGAAATGTCCGTGGCAGTGCTCATCAACTGCCTTCCCTTACTCGCATTTGTGCGGATATTGTGGAAAAAATTGATCTTAAGGAACCAGCAGCCTTGCCGATCGCTTTGAGGTGTTCTGTAGGGGAAAGCGCGGCTGCCTTTGGTTGGTGTCTGCGGGTCTCAGTGTGTGGGATGCACTTATTGGATGCAGTTTTCCATCTTTGCACTTATTGGTAGTAATAAATACTGGGAATTGTACAGGAAAAAACATCCATGGCAATCCCATACTGAGGAGCCTTCTGCAGCATTGGTTCCAGCCAGATACCTCTGTTCATTTGCTTTGTTTTTTTTCATACTAGCTGTGGGAATTTCTACTTTCACTCAATACCGAGGATCCTGTCGTGTTAGCAGTAAATATTTTAGTGTCTTGCATGGGTATCTAGCAGTTACTGTTTACTAAACCTATGATAACGGATAAATGTATGCCACTGAAAAACAGTGCATTTTGTGAGAAGTCTCTTGTGCGTTTGTGTGTTCCTCGGCGCCTTTATATGAAAGTTGTCCCCTGTAAGCTTTTTTTTTTTTTCCCTCCCCTTCCTCTATTCCTTTCTCATAGGAGATCATTCTCCCCCCGTATTTTGGTTAACAAATGCAAATCCTCCTAGCCTTTATTTAAAACAAAAATAAAAACCTGAAAGAATCTTCAGCTTCCACAAATAAAACATCTTTGGAGCCATCAAAACTCTGGTGTTAAAAATTAGCCTACTCCCCCCCAGATGTTTTTTAAATAAAAGCTTTTATTTGATTTTCATGTCGGATAATAAAAAAAGGTTACACTGCCTCATGCACTGTCTTCATGGTCAGGAAGCTTTTCCTGTCCTGTAGAATGGAAAATAAGCCCCTGCTTCTGAAACAGCAGTGATGGTGGTGGCACAAGCGCTTGTGCCACCGTGGGGGGAGCTGGGTGGAGGAAATGGTCCTGTTTGCTTGGGAGCTGAACCGGGAACCGCTGAGGTTGGCACAACCGGTGAAAAAGTGCCTGGGGAACAACTGCTGGAGGAAAGCGCTGCCGTACCAGCTCCACTGGAGTCTGCCTAGAGTAAGTGCCAAGAGATGACACTTCTGGCTCAGCTTTTGGGAATTATTTTACATGACAATATAAATGATAAAGAACAGATCTTTTATGTCCATTCATTTTATTTCCAGCGAGACTTTCCGGAATGCTGGACAGGTTTAAAAAAAGAAAAAAAAGCTGTGAAGAATCAGTAACTTCATTATGTATTTCTTGTTTTCTTTTTTACAGTACTGTGTGCAAAAAACTTGGTGAAAAAGGATTTTTTCCGTAAGTAGTTGTTAAAATTTATTTACTTATAGATAGCATAAGTGTTACTAAATTCTGTACATCACTGTTTACACACACTCAATGTATTAAGGGCTGGGGCTTTTGATGTTTTTGCATCATTTTGTTTCAGGGCTTTTAATATTTTTCTTAGGTGACACTCATCCCAGAGTGATTTTTAATAACAATTAAAAACCAAGTAAACAGTATGCATGCTGTCCCCTGCCTACTCCTCTCTCTAAAACCTGGATATTTTGATATGGAGGAAGCCATGGAAATTTAAGGGTGTAACTCCTTTTGTGATGGTAGATCCCAGAATTTATAGCTAAAAAAAGTCAATCCGTAGCGATTGTTAATATGGTTTTAACACCATGTGTGAAGACAGTATAGTAGGTGTTGATAGGTGGTATCTTCATACAAATTAAAGGTTAACTCAGAGATGTCATGTTACCCTGCTTTGGTAGTGTTTCTGTTGGAGGTGGGAAACAGATTTACTCTCATTGGCAATGACATGTTTTTCAATATTAGTGCCACGTATTAATTAAAATGTTTTTCGTATAAGAATTCTTATTCCTGGTAAACAGATATACATCTTAATAATTAATAACCATGTCATAATACTTACCTACTCTGAAATTACATTTTCATTAATTGTAACGACGTTTTGAAAGAAGTAGTAAGAGGGGGATGAAGGAGGGAGGGAGGAATGTTATTGACTACGTAGGACTGCACACACGGATCACCTTCCTTCCTTCCAATTGGGAATGGGGAGGATTTAAAAGATCAGACCTAAACTTTGAAAAGGCCTTGCAGAAGTGGTCGTATAGATCTATGTTGTAATTTGTGATTCTTCTAAAACTTGCTTTGTATCTGAATTTTTGTATTGACTGTAAGTTATTTTAGATGCCCAACAGACTAATAATGCCTAAAAAAAAACCCTCCACAAGATTTGAACTGTGATGCAATTCCACGTGACAGCTAAGCCAGTCTGAAGCACAACAACTTCCCCAAGGTCCCGTTCCTCCCTTTCCCCATGTGCTTTGTCCTTGTGCCTGTGTGCTTTGATGCTTCTCTTGTGCCACTTGGGGCTTGACTGGCTCTATAATGAGCCACCTGAGGAAGCTGAACCCGTACAAAACTTACACTACAGAAAAAGGGAATAATATTTCACCAGGTTAGCTCCCTYGGCTGTCTGAGCGTGCATCCACATGAGTGGAAGAATTAGCATGAGGGGAAAGAGGACAGAAGTGCCTGGCTTGGGACACCAGTGGCGGCACCGTCCCATTCGGTGGCAGTGAATTAGCTCAGGTAGAACAGAGCAGCGCTTTCAGTGCACCTAATTGTAGGCTGTGGTGGTCCTGCTTCTTTCCCATCCTCAACTGTGTAGTACAGCACCATCTTTGCACTGGTTTTGTTGAGTCTTTTCAAGGTACTAAACGAGCACAAAACTAAGCAGACCTCAAAAAAGTGAGTAATCTACTATCAGTAGTTTCCTGTAATACAAATAACTAAAATCTTGATTACAATTAACCTTAAAAGTAGCAGAAACGTAATTCTGTTTTTTCTGCTTTCTGTTGAATTCACTGTACTTTGAGAACTTAATCTCTCTAATTCAGGGTTGAATAAGGTGTTTAGAGGCTTTTCAGCAAGAGTTCTTCCAAGCGTTTGACTTGCTGATATAGAACAAGAAAAATTTGTAAAGTTCAAATGAAGAAACGTGCTAATTTAGCCAAGTTTCCTGTGGTTGATAAATGTCTTGTTATTTTGTTATATCTCATTAGTTGAATATGACTGATTTATTGCTAAAAGCCAACTTCAAATAAAATTAAAAATATCAGACTTGTACAATGATTTAGGACTCTAAGGCTTCCTCATCTGTTAACTTAATTTTTTCTTTCCCTCCTCTTAGGACTTCCTGATCCATTTGCTAAGGTTGTGGTGGACGGATCTGGCCAATGCCATTCTACAGATACTGTGAAGAATACACTTGATCCAAAATGGAATCAGCATTATGACCTGTAGGTGGTAACAGTGATAACCAAAGGTTTGAAGTGAAATCCTCTAATGTACACAAAAATTGTCGGATGTTCATAATACTATCCTGTTCACAGCTTGGAAGATATCCCAGGGTTTATTAGTTTGAGTGAAAAATACGTGTGTCAGAATACCACTTTCTCGTTTTCCTCAAAATGTAAACAATGTACTTGGTTTTCTAGTGATGATGTCTGCAGCATGTTTTGCATATACTGTAGCATTATTTTACTGCAATATTTTCATATTGCCACCTCTGTAAAATGAAGTAAACAATTTACAATATTTTCCTAGCACTACTTTTCTCTTCATTCTGTTTGTCTGCAGTATAACAGTCTTTCCTTCTGTCTGCCTCTCATTCAGTTTTCCCTCCTTTATACCATTTTTTCTGTCCTGAGTGTTCCTTTCAGTTCTTTTGTTGTTATCATAACTTCAGCATCTTTCAGTGCTGTTGAGTACGTTGTGTACATCATGTTTTTCCTCTGTCATTCTGAAGTGTTAGGTTACCCTCTTTATTATGATTTGTTAAAGCTTTTATATTTTTATAGGTTTCTTTGTGTTCATGCATGCTTTATTTTTCTTTTCTTTTTCTCCTTTTATTCTTTCTCTTTTTCCTTGGGAAGAAAGGTAGAAAAAGAAAAGCAAACTAAGTGAACAGCTTTGCCTCATTGTGTCGTCCTTTCTTTTTAAGGAATTATTCCAATTGTTGACTTTTTTCCATGGCTCCATTCTGTATCTATAAAATTAGAAGCTGTTTGAGCATATTTCCATGGAGGACTTTTATGCTAGTATAAGACTTACCTCAGTTTTATAGTACAGCAACACATCTGTGTTGAGGATTAGCTCCGGACATCACCAAACCTAGAGCAAATCAAGTACTTGTAGGCAAATAAGTGCCTGTCTTTGGCACCTCCCTGTTTTTGGCAGTGAAGAAAAGCAGCTTAATAGGTCTTTCAGTTAAACACTTTTATGTGGAAGGCCTGGTTTAAAGTAATGTCTTGACCTGCTTTTTATTTGAATATCCAAGACTAAATATGTGCAGTTATTGTTCATAATGTTTTAGTGCAGTATACAAAACATTTTTGTTACTGTTTAACAAAATACCATTGGCAGTTTACTGAAATACAGCATTTTTACTGAGGAAAGGTATAGTAGTCTAGCTTTATTATACAAACTCAGTCCAAGCTTAGATTCTACATGTGAGGTCTTCTACCCATTTTTCTAATGAATATGAATAAAAAAGCAATTTAAGTTCAGATGGAAGGTATCACTCTTTAAAAGGCTTTTAATTTAATTTGATTTTAATATGTTATTAAACCTATCAGAATGTTGATTCATATATAATTTACTTAATGATGTGTACATGTGCAGATTTCTGTCCCCCCACCCCTTCTCCAAGATTGCCCATCCATTTGTGAAGACAGAGCTCATGCATTTCTTTCAATAGCAATGGGCACTTCATGCAGCTTCCTTATGGTGAAATTTCACAGAACAGATTAAGCTGATCTTACAGCTTGCTGCCACCAAAAATGGAAGGCTTTTTTTCTCACCTGTTTTGACCTCTTACCTCCTCCCCAATTTACTGCATTTGTTCCTGCTGCAGCCCTTGCATTGGCTCCATCTGACTTCTGGGTAAATGATTCAATTCACTTAACCTACTGGAAGCTAACTGGATGGGGGGAACACAATGTGCATAATTCTTTGCTGACTTAATGAGTTGCTTTGGTTCCGTAGCAGTCTGTCTGCATTAGTATGTTAGCTTGCGTCAAGAGTGAGCTTTTGAAGTGAGTCTCTCCATCATCCCCACTTGCTGTGTTTTGGCTTGCAGCATGAAACAGTCTTAGYGTGCATGAGCTGGATTCCTCTGGATGAACTGGACCACGAGAGGCATCCTTTGAATGCCCCTAATGCTCTCCAACTCCTAAGGGCAATGCAAGCTGACAGATCAGACTACAGCTAGCCCCCCAAAAATCCCTGAAGTGTGAGCACCAATTTTTATTTGTGTTTAGGTATGCCTGTTGATAGGCMTTAAAACATAGTTTTATAGTGATGAAAGGAGAGTAAGGTGGAAAGGAAAGGTGCTGCCAACATGCTTGAGTATTTTCTTGTAAGGACTTCTTGTAACCTCTGTGCAAGGTAAGAGATACTTTTCCAGGAGAAATAATGGCCTATAATTTGGCAGCTGTGTCTGCTGCTAAATTCTGTGTTGAAAATGTCTGTAGTCCCCTGCTTCTTCCCCATTATCTGCCAGTTGTTGCTTGATGTTTGAAGCACTGGTGACAGTGTGAGTAAACAGTTGACATTGATGGATTATAAGAGATTGTAAGTGTCCCGTGTTCTGATTTGGAGATGGTTCCCTTTTGGAGGGCAGAAGGAGGAGAGGACATGGGAAAGTAGGGAGGATGCTAATATGTAATGCAAGTAATGAAAAAAAAATAGTAAAATCTTTAGAAAAAAAATCCTGTCCGATTATACTTATCGAGGAAGGATGAAGAAAAGATATTTTTTACGTTGTTTTATAGAGCAAGTCACACTTGTACCTGGATACCGTAGTCATCTTGGCTTTGAAGTAAGAGGGATTGCTGACTGCATCTTCTTACACAAAGCAGAGCTAGAAATGGGGTTTTTGGCTGAATATTTTTCTCAGGCAGATTTGGGATATCTCCTTGTCTCATCATGTAAAATTAGTTGCTTGTTAATTAAAATGTTCAGTTTTTCGTAAAGGCTCTTGATCATTCCTTTCATTTGTCCTGAGTGTTCTGACTTCAGACTCATTTGTATTTTTTGTTTGTTAGACTGGTAATAAATTGCTCTTAAGCAGGTACATGGTTTTTTTACCATGCTTAGTTTATATGTTTATGAGACTTGAGAATGTTCCCTCTCTGGACTGTCATAATGAGTTTACACCTAAGTGAGAAATCCTTATTCCTTTTTTAAGGAAGAGGAACTCTAACAAAACTAGGTTCTATTTAATTATGTTGTTATTTTCCATATAAATTCCTTGTTGTCCTGTAGGGAAAACTACTTTGCTTGATTCTTTCAGTTGAGTTCCCTAGTGACATAGAAGTATATGCAGTATTTTTAACCCTAAGTAAAATTCAATGTGATGTCAGGCCTTGTAATTTGAGAATAATTCTCTCCCTCTCAAAACTTTCTTCATAATCATTTAGCCCATTTATTGTTTTATTTATCTTTCCTTACTCTATTAGAGGGARATGTATTTTCATTTATAAAAACTGGTTACCTGGTTTTCAGTTCCTGTCTAAAACAGCAGTAAAAGATTTAATGTCTTGGATATAATAATTCACTGTCTTTTATCTTAAGATAAGTTTTTACTTTAATATACCTAATGTCAGTTCTCAGCTCTTCATCTTAACCAGATATTAAGATAACTGACTTTTCCTTTTGGAAAAAATAGAAAAATAATAAGAGCAGTAAGCAGCCCATGGCTAAGCACCTGATGGCAAACCTCAGATTATAAGATTTAATCTTTTTTTCTCATTCTCTGAAAATAATTGTATAATAGATTAAAAAAGCTTACTAACGTTTACCCTAACAACACACCACAGCACGGGAACAGTAGTGTCCAACTTAGGACGCTTCCAGTGTTACGGGAAATACTTTGCACACCAAGCATGGCAGACGGAGTCGCGGGGGCAGAATGGCTGCCTGGTCTCCTCTGTCACCACGTAGTGCAGGAAATCAGCCAGAGGAAGATACACTTATGTAGGAATTAAATATATATATATATATATATATATATATATATATTTTCCCCCCTATCATAAAGATTTTTTTTTAATAGCTGTAATAGGCTTATGCGCAGTAAAACTGTCTCTATGCTATGTTGTGTTGAAGTGTGCCCAATTTAGAATTTATCTAACAGGTTAATACTGTTGCTAATCAACAATCTTGTATGCCATCATGATGTAATATATGGGCGGCACAGTAAGATGGCTCTGTGATATATTCGTGGAATAATGTCTGAATTAGCTTGCCAATTCTAAGGGAATTTGTGTTTTGTTAACCTGATTCAGCATAATAGATATTCTGTAGTATAAGGGTTTTTTGTTTTGTTTTGTTTTTTAAGATTTCTGTGGYATGAATAAGAACAAAAAAAGGTTTTGTTTTTGCCTTAGTGTGGTCCTTAATTCAGAACTTAGTGTGAAAGGAAGCAGCTGAATTTGTTAGTTGCTTAGGTTCTTCAGTCTAGCTGGGTGTGGGGGGAAATCTGGGAGGCTTTCCAGAAAAAAATTGCCAAATAGTTGCTGTCTGGATACAGTTTAATGTCAATAAAATATCATGCTTGTCCTGGATGTATTCCCCTTCCTTATTTTCTCTCTTGTTGTGTTCTCCCTATTTTTCATGCCTTTTCCTAAAGCTTTGAATAATCAGAATGTAGCAGATTTACAGACCTTCTTGCATTCAAAGCATTTACAGACTCTCTAAAACCATCAGTTCTCAAATTACCAAATTGCTTCTTTCTCTTCCTTCGCTTTTCTTCTTTTCTGCGATAGCTTGGATATCTCTTACAGCCTTGCCATGCTCCCCTGTGCTCTCCAGCCTGTTCCTCCATCCCTCCCCGTCAGCCTCTGGCCCTTAAGGTATAGCAAATCATACGCTCCGTTTAGCTCTAAAATATATTTGTGCCATCATCTTCCTCCAAAAGCTAGTCCTGGTCCCGTCTTGACCCTGTGGCCTTCAAATCTGCACCTCGGGCTCAAGCAAGGGCTCCCTGCCTTCCCRTTTGGTTGCACCTCTCGAATGCGGCAGCAGGCTTCCGGCAGCCTCGCCGCACCCGCACCTCCTCTTCCCCAAACCTCCGCGCGCAGGGTGCTGTGCTGGTGGTCGCCCGTGCTTCGCCAGCCCCTGGGCCGCCCCGCGAGTCGCCCTTCTCCCCAGGGTCCGGCTCCGCTCTGCGGCTGCTGAGCTGGGTTTTCCCGGGAAGGGAGGGCACGGCTCTGCTTGCTGCTGCTCTAGACATGTCCCATCCGAGCGTAAACCACTCGAGAGCACGTAGACGGCTCCGTGCAGCAGCTTCACCTCCGTGATGCGGGCATCCGGACCGAATTGAGGAAGCTGATGCCCTTTGCATGCAAGCGAAAGCTTTTCTTGGTCATGTTTGGCCCCGGGTCTGCCCATCGTATTAGGGGTGGCTGAACTTTTTAGGTGTCCCTGTTGGGCACTCCTGGAGCAGAAGCCGCTTTGCCTGGTACAGCTCCTTTTGCAGTGTCTTCCAGGCTCGTTCCCCACGGGGACGGGGTAGCGCTGCGGGGCAGAAAGCAGCTGCCAGGCGGTGCCACATGCCTGCGCTGTGTCCCTGCGTAAGCGGCATCCGGCCTCCTCCTCTTCTCGCCGCCTGCAGGCTCAAAATACCCGTCAGGTACCAGCAGGCACCAGAGAAATGTCGGGGCGGGGAAGCAAGGAGAGGAAAAATGGGGAAGATACTTTTCATTATGTCTCTCTCTTCCTCCTCTTTTTCCCCAATCTGAAAATTGCTCAAAAAAACCTGCTTTGAAGTCTCAAAGCATAATGTTACCATTGTATTAGCAAAATTTCAGAAATGGGAAAATGGAGAAACAAACTAAATAATTTGTCCAAGTCATAAAAAGACTCTGTGTGACAGCACGGATTAGAAACTGGGAATTCCTGGCTTCCAAGCCTGAGTTCCTACCTCTTGATGTTGCATTTTTCTCTCTTTCTGGAGGGAGTACATCTGGCTTGTGATCAGGAAGAGATGTGTTTTTTCAGGATTTTTTTTTTTTTCCACTTTCTTCATTCTGCTTTTCTCTACCAAGCTGAACTCTTCAGGGAAAGTGTGTATAACCGCATGGGGATGAGAAGTCGCTTGATATCAAACCTTCCCRTGTGGGGTATATTGGCTCGCAAGGAAACGCTACTTTGGCAAGGATAAATTTTTTTAGATAAAATAATGATTTTCCCTGTGTTTAAAATTTGATTACAATCTTTTAAGGTTTTTCGGTATGGATTTTACTTGATTTGGTTTAGAAGTGGAAGTGCTGAGAATAGGCAGTTTTCAGAAAACTTCTGAACACCCGATTCTTGCACAAAATCCTAATTTTACAGATTCAGGAAATATGGGAAAATTTGACTAGATGCCCTGCTGTTAACAAAATATATATGGAAATTGAATTTCCAGGTTTCCACTTAATTAGTACAAATTCTGTTGTCTTTGTTGAAGGATTGAAGCTGTGAAATAGATATTGCAGATGGAGGTGGAGTTAAAAAAACAAACAAAAAAAACAAAAACGCTTCAAGGATTTGAATAAATAATATGAGGAGGAATAAAGAAACATCCAATAAAATGAAGAGTGTTTTTTACTTTAATTTTTGGAACATTCTTTTTTAGCAACAAATAAAATTCCTAGCTAGGTTTTTATGTTGGAACTTTATTGCCAGATGATATAAAACAAATGTAACATCCACCAAATGAATTGGTCAGCTTAGTCCTACCTTCACTTTCTAAATGCAACTATGTATTTTCGTGCCTGAAATTATGTAGAAATACAGATGAAGCATTTTGCTAAAAAGCCAACTAGCAGTTATTGTATTATTTCTTTTCTTCCTTTGGGGGGGAAAAAAAATATTTGGAAAACGCAGCTTGTCTTGCTGATTTTCTTCAAATGTGTGAATCGGCCAGGTCTTCTGGTACAAAAAGCAGCATGGGTTAGTAGTAACATGGAAGTCCTCACCTGTTTGGTATGGGTGGCTTTACTGTCTGCATCTCAACCACGAGAACCTCACCMTGAAATGTTACAGTAATTCTTGGAAACTGTTTTGTATATTCAGCTGTTCTACATATTATTCAAACTGTTCTGTTATGAAATTGTGTTTAACCATATACCTCTGACTCTTTTAAAGCAACAAGGAAAACTGGAAAATTCAAGACAGGTCATGATAAGTCTTTATTTTTAAGTGCACCTAACCTTGTTCTCATAAGAATTTATTTTAAGTACATGAAACATTTGTAGACTGCAACTGTGCACGTGAATACCCATCTTCATCTCTTGTTTCTCTATTCAAAATTGGCATTGTCAAGGTTGTAAGGCCAAAAATCTGACCTGTGCTAAGATTATGTAATCAGTTGAGTATTTCAAAAACTTTGGTTTTTGTTTGTGTGAGATTTTTGTAAAATGTGCACTGGTTATTTTAACCCATGCTCATGGGTATGTGCCTACAGTTATGCTTTTCTGTGTTCTGCTTCTTGGGTCAGTCCCTGTCTGCAGGTGGTAAAAAGAAGTTGTCAAAGTTCTGCTTTTTGAGTTTATACAATAAAGGAAAAAGGTGAAAAGTGTTAATTGAGAACTTACATGATCACAGCTGCAATTTTAAACCCTGACAGGTAGTTCAATTGTTTGGTTTGCCAACCTTGACAGTATCATTTCTATCTTTATTAAAATAGTATTAAGTTGTTTTAAAGTTTACAAAGTCTTAGTCAGTGGGGGAGATGTATTTAGAAGTGGGTCAAGTTGTTTGATTAGTTTTTCCATCAAAAATCAAACACAATTATTGGAATTAAATTAGAGAAGGCCAGAATCTCTGATCTGGGAATGGAGAATTGGAACTTTTGGAGAACTAAGCACTTTTCAGGATCTAAACCATAGTAACAAATTCATTTTCCTCAAGTTAAAATAACTGTATTATTCAGTACCTTTCATTTCTACTTAGGTGTGTTGTCACTGCATAGTCAGAGGATATATGCAGTAGCTAACATATCTCGGGTATTTTGGGATTGTCTTTTGAAAGTTTTGAAAACTAGTTTACAAATTAAATGCTTCTGAAGATCAAAGCTTCAAATGAAAGCAAAAATAAAATAGCCTACAGTGTTCCGATTTCCTCAAGTCTGGGAAACGCAAGTCTGGATTTTGCAAAGTATTTTCTTAGTAATGTAGACAGTATGCAATTTATGGGAATGTGGCACTTCTCAACTAAGATATTGTAGGAACTTTTTGTAATGGGTCACATTCACAGTATGTTATGTGTGTTAGTATCTGGGCCTGTCTGAAGCTTTCTTAATAGTAAATTAGCTTCCCAAATGTTCATTAATTGCAGATGTGTAACTAGGTTTACCTTATTCTCCTTGAGTGCTCAACAAAATAAGTCTAAGCTAGAGTAACTTGCATTCCAGGTAGGTTGGAAGAACAGCCTGAAAAGAAGCAGCAGATGGAGTGCTGCAAAAAGATGCTAAAGCAGTAGTTTCTACCCTGGCATTTGAATTACTTTGCTTGCTAGTGCTGCTAACAAATACCCGCGGCCACAAGCATTGCCATTGCTTTCAATTAGACTGAAAGTAGGCATGAATCTAAGCATGTTTATAGCTGCTGGAGGAGATGTGGTCACAGGACCCAGTCCGGAGTCTGTTAAAATCAATGTTACTGTTTTAAACAGATTTCAGTAGACTTTGGATTCAGTCTTTACCTTGAAGACGATGAGAGTGTTCACGTGACTGCTTTCTTCCACAATCATGATTTTAGATTAGTTTGTATCCAGGTAGATCCCTTCATAAGTCATACCTTCATTAAGGTGTAATAGGTACATCTTCTCTGAATTTTTACTCTCTCTTGCCAATAGTGTGTGCGTTAAATTTTTAATATAATGGCTGATATATTTTTTTTCCCCAAAAAATGACTTCTGGAGCATCTTCAAAGTATTTAGGAAGTGTCATTCACAGTGCTCTTTTCCACATTTTTCAGATATATTGGGAAGTCGGATTCAATAACGATCAGTGTATGGAATCACAAGAAAATTCATAAAAAGCAGGGAGCTGGTTTTCTGGGTTGCGTGAGACTTCTTTCAAATGCAATCAACCGCCTTAAAGACACTGGTTGTAAGTAAGCTAAACACTGGTATTTCTTCTCTTTCAGAGCACGCTTTTCTGCACAGAATTTTTAGAAAAGTGACAGTTAATGGTGGTTGGGGTTTTTGTTTTTTCTGAGGCTTATATATTCCAATTGGTTTGGAGTTTGCAATGATGTTTTGTGGCTGAGGATAGCTTAGTTATGTCAATTAATGCTAACTTATCGTTGGCTTTTCAATTCCTTTGCCCCATTACACTATGGTAATGGGGCAAGCTTGGTAACTTGGTAACTTGTTAAAGCAAAAGTCCCTTTAGTCTTGTTTTCTGTTTTAGAATTATACAAATTATGTCCAGACTTAAGATTTTTACTTCTGCTTTTTTCCCTGTTTCTTAAAGTCTTAATAATCTTAAATTAGGCCAAATTTTGTTCTGATGATGCTTCAGTGTGCCTCTCAAAGGCAGCAAAATATTAAATGACTTGCACTTTGTTTCCTGGTTTTATAGATCAGAGATTGGATCTGTGCAAGCTTGGGCCAAATGACAATGATACTGTTAGAGGACAGATAGTAGGTAAGTGAGGCTTTTTATCTTCTAGTTCACTTGGAGCTTAATAGTAGTTATAGAAATACCTTCCTAGATTTCAGTTTTCTGGACTAAATTTTTTTTTCCAAATTTGATGTTTAGTGCCAGAGCCACTTGGATCTCAACCTAGAAGTTTGTATGTACAGAATTACAAGACCCAAATATTGTAATAGGTATTGTAATGTATTGTAATGCTGATTTGAGACAGATAAGACCATAGATAATATGAAGTTTATCTAGAAAGAACACTGTCTTGAATTTTACTGTAAAAAATGGCAGCAATTTGAGTCTGAACTCCCCCCCCAAAAAATGACTTGGACATTTGGCTACAGTTTCTTGACTGTTGAGAGATCTTGCAAAGTTGTGCTTACCGTGGATTTTATGCAAGGGTAAAACATTCTGCYGTAACAGCAACAAGTTGTTGTTTGGGATGACTTTGTTGATTCATTTTGCATTTTCTTGGGTTATTAACAGATCTCACTAATCTCAGTAACTATGCTTTGTCATTCTGTTACCTCATAAATATTAAATAATTTCAGAAGTAAAAATAACGTCTTGAAGTTGACAAATTGAAAAATAAACAGCCACAAGCAACTTAGGAAGTGTCTTTTGGTGCTTTCTGAAGTGCCTGCACTCTGAGTCATTCCAGAGGGCAGCCTTTCTAGTAGCGGATGACTTCAGAAGTCACAAAGATATGGATCAGGATAAGGAGGTCTTTATTTTTATAGCAAGATGTTAATGAGTATTTTTGGAGATGGGGGGGAAAAAATGAACTTGCATGTTCAGTTATATGTTCTGTTCCTAGTTCAAATAATATCCATGCGGTATTCCTGTATCATTAGCCAGGGAAAAATTCTGAAAAGCCAGGCAGAAAGTAAGGGCCTCAGTGCACTTCTTCACTTTCTTCGAAGTGCTCTGTTGAATAACACCTATGACTTTGTCTCTTTATGTTGCTTTAACCAGCTGTCTAATGCCTGACCTGCAAGGGTTTGCAGAGCATTAAGATAGGAGTGAGGTGGCACAGTAAGGTCAAATGCTGGTAGAAACGTGGAATCATAAGGGCATTGCTGACGCTTCAGCCCATTCTGGGACACTGATTTTCCGACTGGGCTTGCACAGAACTGTAGAGGGTGAAATAGTCATTTGGATAGGGTGCGTTATGCTGTCGGTTTGGCTTGCTTTTTGGTTTTGCTTCCCTGATCATCCATGCTGTACGCATGTGATTCTGTTTGCGAAACCCGAGCCCAGCTGGCAAGATAGCTTGTTCCCGGCCTGCTCAAGGGGACGGGGATCCCCCCTGCCCGCAGCAGCTCCGGCATGGCGCGGCAGCGCTTGTGCCCTCGCCCSGGCGTGCTCCCGTGCTGCCCTCCAGAGTACGCAGCATGCATCCCTGTCACCGTGACTCGAGAACGCTAGCATTAATTTGGACGCTTTAGACAAAAAATCCCCAAACCGGAAAGGTCTCGAGGCTACTGGGATGCCAGCTGGGAAACCTGAGGCAGATACTCTGCAGTGTGGGCATGGTAAACGTCCTTCAGCCGCGACTAATTGTCAGCAACGTGGGTACGAACCAGGCTGACCAGTTGGCTCAACCTGCTGCAGTCATTAAAAGTGGTCTAGCAAAAACTGTGTTAGCTCATTTGGCAGGCAGCTGGTGCTACCCCTGCTTACCAGGGGCTGCTGGATCCGGCCCTGAAACCAGAAAAAACACGGCTTGTCAGGTTAGAACAAATATTTGTGTTTTGTTTTAAGCTGTTGTTTTTAAAAAGGCTGAGTTTCCCCAGTCATGCTGTGTTTTAATTAATGAATGCATGGTAAGATTCCAGAAACTCCTGTCTTTTTTTTTTTTTCTTTTTATCAAAATTGTCTTTATTAATCTCCTTACATTTTAGTCTTTCTTCACTAAAGCAATTTTGTTGAATGAGTGAATGAGCCTGAGTAAAAGTAGATAATTCCACTGCTGTAGTTAAGTGGTGGAGAAATCGTGCTTAAAAGTTAATAATGAGATAGAAAATGATCTAAATATACTCCTAATCTTCTAATGATAAACTAGTTAAATTAAAAGGCTATGTAAGACTGCAGAAACGCCTAGTCTATTAAAATGTAATTGATATATTCAGCAATTGATAACCTTACAAATCAAGTGCACAGTGGGTATGCCTTTATAATTTGGGACAGGGAGCAAGGGGATCTTTATCTGAAATACCTGGGGTTGTCGTCAAAGGGGGGAAGAGAAGGGGACGCTTGTGAGTAGTGGATGCAAAGGGCACCTGAACTGTGTCTTAATCTTGCAGCTCTCTTCTGTGCCACCATTTTATTTCTGATGTGGCGGTGCAGAAAAAATGAGTCCTTACTCATTACAAAATGAAGCCGTGCACAAATTTTGGTCCTCACATAGGCAAAGAGGAGGTAATTGCCTTTGTTTAGTTTCATTTTTGTCTGTGTGTATTGCTTGCCAAACCTTGCCTACATGCAACAATGTGAACTTGTAATGTGTGGGTTTGTTGCAGAATAAATACATCTATGATTTCGTTTCAGTTGAAATTAAATTTAAGATGTCTTCCACTCTAAGGAAGAGTTGCTTTGTAATGTTAGTGTTCACGGAAGACTAGGAATTAATATTGTTTAGGAATAGAGCAAGCAGGTACTGCAGGGCTCCTTATTTCGGTCTGCTGAAGGCCCAAAATTTTAAGCTGCAATACACCTTGGTGGTGGTGTTCAACACTTGGTCTCTCTGGCAAAAGTTACCAGTATTACTAAATCCTTTTGTACCTTTGTGATCTTGACAAATATTTGGTTGGGTCTAGATTTAGGTCTGTAAATCTATTTCACTTTATGTGTCAAAAGGACTTGAACACAGTTGCCCAGAGGTACGTTAGTGCCACAGCACATATTTAGTTTTTGTTTTTGACTAATCATTTTATTATTAAAAACAAAAACTCTCAAAAACCCAGGAATACAAGTACCATAAATTATCAGATTGGATGCTTGCAAGTTATGACATTAGGAACAAAAACTGTCCAGAAAAACCTTTGTTTTCATAGCTTTAGTACAAGAGCTTGAGGCATAAATACCCATTACAATAAAACATGTAAAAATTGTAATAGTTTTTTTTTTTTTTTTTAAACAGATGTTGAGGGTGTTTCAGGGTGCAGATTGCTGCTTTGTGTGAAAGAATTGCATTTGATTTCTTATCGCTGATGTTTGAAAGGAGCTGATAAACCAAATCTATAGTGCTTATAGCATTTAAATTTTGCCTGGTTTTGTGTGTGTGCGCGCGTGTGTTGAATCTCATGTGCATAAAAAATACATAGAAAGGAGTCAAAAACATGAGGGAATCTTAGTGTTTGAGAGCTTTCTATTAACAGTTCTCCTCTCCTGTTAGTAGTGAAGCCTGACACTAGCATTGCACCATCCCACTTGCTGTCCGAGCCATTCTGCATGAGGTTAAGCCACCGTGTTGCCACCAGAAAAACCCTACAGCTTTGTTATATTGCCATCTGCTTCATCCAGAGAGAGTAAATGACAACTTCAGAGTTAACTTTTTTTTTTTTGCCTTAACATACATTCATATTCTTTAAGCTAGCTTTTTTGAAGTAGTGTGCGGAGAATTACCATGTGTTAAAACATACCCTGTTTCTACATAAATTTTCTTTGATTTGTGGGAAGGAAAAAATATCCATAACATGGTTCAACTTAGTCCTCCAAGTTGTACCAGTCTCTTTCAAATATAAATGTAACTTGCATTCAGGTGTTGTATTTTTAATAATTCTTTTATTATCTTAATAGTAAGTCTTCAGTCCAGAGACCGAATAGGCACAGGAGGACAAGTTGTGGATTGCAGTCGTTTGTTTGATAATGATTTACCAGATGGGTAAGTTGACACCAGTGTGATATAAATACAAAAACAGTACATACAACAGACTTTTGCAGTAATGAGAAGTCAAAGTAAAAATAGGTTAATTTATTTTTATTCCAACACTCAGAGTCCTACAGCTCTTAATTTAGGAGCAGGAGATAAGCCGGCCACTTGCTTAATTTAGAAGGCTACGTGGAATGGTTAATAGTTTGACCCTTGTCTTGTCTCTCCTTGGGGGAAAAAAGGAGGTAGCATAATGAGTGCATGCATTAAAGAATATATTCGTTTAACAAATCATAGATCTTTTAAATTATAGAATTGATAAACTAATACAATGTTAATTYATAACCAGCAATCCGGCCTTATCCATATCTTGGTTTTGTAGCAATGTAGTTATATAGTGAACGCACATGTCCGGTTGCCTGCTACAGAGCTATGCAGAGATATACACTATTGTAAAAATGGATCACCTTTTCTTCCATGTAAATCATAGTAAAGAAAACATTGTTGGGAAAGGTAATGTTGTCTGAGTTCTTGCTATACTTACCTGCCAAAGGCTGGATTTAGGATTTTGATTTCTCCCTGTGAGAGTTAATGACATCATTAACACCTAAAACAGTTTTGGGAATACAAAAAAATGCTCTGTTTTAGGTTCTGGTGCTGTCATCAATCTTTTCAGAGCAAACACAGACCCTCTGAATGTGATTTTTGGCAGGTAAAGACAGGAGAAACTGATTTTTTTCAAATTATGAATTTTATAATGTAAATTATCATCTAAGTCCTAAGCATTATTCTTTTGTTAATTTGGAGTCTGAAGTTAAGAGCATTTTTGAAAATGCTTTTAAATTGTCACTTTAAAACCTTCCTTGTATAAATATTGCTTATTTAATTGTGTAACTGCAATGCTAGCTTTATAACCTCATATTTTGGAGTGGAAAAATAATTTAAAAAACCATGTTATTTGAAAGTGACTTTTTTTAATGAAAAGCAAGTATAGTGCATAAAGATGCTATGACAGCACTTATTGAGACAAGTTGTTAAAAATATTGAGTGCAGTATTAAACATGTTTTCAATAAATTTCTTTATATGGCTATTTGGGTTTAATTAGAATTCAAATATTTATTGAACATGATGGTGTGATATTGTTAATGATATGCCTGGTTCCAAGGGAAAAACACACAAAATTAATTCTGAGTTGAACTTTTAGTTGTTTCCTGTTACCTTGTTAAGCTAGCATGATTCATAATGGTAAAAGTCTTCATGAGTTGGCATTTATGTTGGAAACATTTTGTGCCCTGATTTCCTGGAAATACCACTCATTGCCTTATCTCTCAATGTCTGAAATCTAGGTGGGAGGAGCGGAGGACTGCTTCTGGAAGGATCCAGTATTTAAATCATATTACACGAACAACTCAGTGGGAAAGACCAACACGGTAAGAAATTATTTAGGAGACCGTGCATATGGGGAAGTTTGTTTGCTCACCAAAAGTGCTGAGCACTAGTGATTCTAAAGGGCTGCAACAGGAGGTATTCAGCGTCCCTCAGAGTGACTCTACAAGTCCCTAACGTCTTCCTTGTTCAGTCTCCCCACTATTTAACCGAGAAGAAACATTCTGATTAGATTTTTCTCTCCTAATACTAGCATCTTTGTTTTTTTCTAGAGTTGCTTTGGTAGACCCCTATAAATACAACCATTACAATGTGGACACTTTATAAGAGATGAGAAAAGGAACTTATGAGTAGTTGACCAATGTTGACTTTGTATGTACTATAACCATGTCACCTTGAACTTTTAAAACTGGTTGTTACAGATCATGGTCTGAACTCATTACGATTGCCTGTTCCTATAACAATAGATGTGTGTTGCAAAGTGCTTCCTCAAACCATTTTTACTCTAACCTGAATCATAGAGTGTCAGTCTTCTGCACACTGTCTGTGGCTTCTCTTGCATCCTCAATAAATACTATTATAGTTTCTGTAAGGTTATATTTGACTTGAAATAATTGTATACTGCTAATGCTGCCAACTCTGATTCATATTTGCAATTTTCAAGTGACTGAAGGTACTGAATGTTTTTTCAATTTATCTATATTTTTCCTGGTATGTTAAAATATCTAACCTAAGCTCTAGACACATTTACAGTAGAAAAACAAATCTAAAATACGTAACTTGTTCTAGGGGATTTTCTGCAGTCTTATAAATCCCCTTTAACCTGCTTAAAATCCTTTTGAAAGCAGCATTGAGATACGAAACCATATAATTCAGTGTTTCCTCTTTCAGTCAAGCTATCAAGAGCAGCTGTTTCTATCTCACTTAGCCCATTTCACTATCCTCACCTAATAATCTTTCTTAGGAATACAAGGAAAAAACAGACCTGATAGCTTCCTTGGCCTTACAAAGGGAAGGTGAGAAAGTTTGAAGTGCAAGCCCCTCACCAAAATATAATTTTACTCTCGTCCCTCTGTTTCTTAAGGTGGGACTTTCTCTTGTGAGTATTTGATATGATCTTGATGCTGCAGCATCGTATACTAAGCATTGCAGCGTCACCTGCTGAGTGTCAGGTTAGTCCTAAGATAGGTAGGAAGGTTTACTGACTGCTTTGGGATGAACCCAGTGCTCTTAGAATAAAAGCTTCCTGCCTATAGTCAAGGTATCCCGCTGGATGAGTCAACTGCTATGTTCTGTAGTCCATTAAGTTTTTCCAGCATCCTTAACTGAAGCTCCTGTGAAGTATATTGTGCAGTCCAGGGTCCTGCGGAGGATGTAGGCAGACCTCTTAGTAACGAACGCACGCATTTAAAGGCCAGCGGGGAAGCAGTCTTGCCCCAAGAGGTGCCTGACTCCTCTCCCATGTTCTCCAAAACTGGCTACAGCAAGTGCTTTTGTTGTTTGTTACACATAAGTGTTTCTTCACAAGGTTTTAATTTAGATTAGATAAAGTATAATGTTAGAAACTTTTACTTCTTCTGGTAGAGAAGGCAAATACTTTTCATGCTTGGGTTTTTTTTGTTTTGTTTTGTTTTCCCAACAGGCCAGCATCTGAATATTCCAGTCCAGGAAGACCTCTAAGCTGTTTTGTGGATGAGAACACTCCAATTACAGGAACAAATGGCGCAACATGTGGGCAGTCCTCAGACCCCAGAGTGGCAGAGAGAAGAGTCAGGTCACAGAGACACAGAAATTACATGAGCAGGACACACTTGCACACTCCTCCCGATTTACCTGAAGGATATGGTATGCAAATTAAAAATTGTTAATTGTAGGTCTTCCAAGACACTCTCTTATTCTCATATGTAAAATCCTTTTGATTCTTAGTTTGGAGAAGCAGTCTTTGAGTTTGTTTGTATTGTATTTTTTTGTTCTTATTACTTTATCTTGATTTCACAGAGCAAAGAACAACTCAACAAGGTCAGGTCTATTTTCTGCATACTCAGACTGGTGTTAGCACATGGCACGATCCAAGAGTACCTAGGTAAGAAAAGAATGAATGTATCCTTAAGGCCTCAAATGGGAGTAATTTAACTGAACTCCCCTCAGAGTTCTCTGTCCAGTATTATATTTCTCACTGCTGGCCACTAACATATCATCTTGAGTCATTCATCAAGATAAATTAGTCTCTTTGCTTAATTCTCCAAATTATTATTTTAATGCAGCAAAGGAGAATCAAGTAGTAAATCACAGAGGCATTTTGAAAACAGGTATAGTTAACCAATTGTAGGTATTGCGTATGAACTGTAGCACAAGTTCATTTTTTAGTACTCTGCAAATTAATGAAAAAAATTGAATCTGAGCACCTTCAAAAATTCAGATTGATCTAGGTGCTTAAGAGAAAAATGGATTCTGTAAAATTCAGGCTCAGATGGTTAATAAGACTTGAGAAACCGGCAACATGTATTTATGAACTTTGCCAGACAAATGTAATAATTTTTGATGGGGGAGGAGGAAAAAATAGCTTAAATTTACTTGGCTATGAGAATTATTGTCCCGTGTTCAGAGTGCTGAATGTGATTTACTCAAGGATTGAGAAGTTTGGTACATTTTGTATTTTGAGGAAACTAACTGGAGGCACTGGGACATAAAAATCGTGGAAGCTGAAATGGTGAGGTATGTTTAAAGTGCCTGGATGTGTGTGGGGTGTTGTTTTTTTTTTCTTTAAGGCAAGGAATTTCTCATTTGGGTGTAGTAGCAAACACCTAAAAATGACCCCCTTTTTTTTTATGATAAATTTTCTGTACAGAGCAGGAATTAATATTTATTTTCTCTGTGCTTTATCATGGATGTTCCTAGAACATCATTTGTGCTTTGAAGTACCTCATTAGCAGTATATAAATGGGGAAGAAAATCAGGAGAGAGGCAAATAGGTAAATAAGCTGAGGAAGGGTTGACCTGTGATAAAATACTCAGACTGCTACATCTGTTACAACTACTTCAGCACTTAGGAGAAAATAAATCTGAAGCATCCTGGTAGAATAAGAAATACTTCTTGGTACTGAGGGTAATATAAATGGGAATAGTGAAATCAAGAGGGAAAACTTTGAGGAATATTGGGGGGAAAATCCATACATCTGTGACAATTTAAGCTGTTGAGTAGAGTTATGGACTCTATTACTTGCAAAATTAAAACTAGATGAAGTGCTAAAAAAGTGTACTCTAAAGAACAGTCCTACACTGGCAGGGAAATGGAAAGTATAATCCAAGAATTTATTTCATCTCCAGTTTCTAGGACATTTAGAATCATTATCTGGTTTTTAGTGTCTTTATTATTATAAATGTGATTATTTCTTATGTGTTAGCTTCTGATTGTCTTTTTWAAAAAAAAAATAAAAAATAAAAAAGGGAAATCCTGTTTGGAAATTGCCTCCTAAACTCTGCGGATGGTGCTGTGCCAAGGGGGGCGCAGCGTGAGCCTGGCAGCCAGGACTGGCATTTGTAAGAATGCTGCTGGTGTTCATTCCCGTGGAAGTAGATTTTGGATCTCTTGGTAAGGCCTCAAAGCCTTCCTGCACTGCATTTCCAAATAATTATTTTATTTAACACTACTTTGGGGTTACAAAAATGCCCTATGTTTTGATGTATTACCTCTAGACTTGAGAGTGGGATCCAGTTGGCAGTTGTGTATTAGAACGTCTTTGCTCCCATGACTTGTGTGTTATATGAGTTGCTTGTTAGAAACAGTCGGTCTTGGGTATAAAAATTTACCTCACTTTGCCACATAATTTTGTGTCTCAATTCAATACGTGCAGATGCAAATTGAGGCATCTAAGTCTTAGGATATTTATGGATATAATCAGGCAATTAAAGTATTACATTTTCTTTTTACATGCTGCTGTTTTATGTAGTGATAGACTGGATTTAAGGAGGGAGAATGGGTTTGGAAATCTCCTGCAGGAGTTTTTACAGAGCCTAACCACCCTCTCTCCAGTCAGCCCTGTCCCAAGTTGTTAGGTGGAAGTAAGGAGACGGGAGAGAGGAGCCCTGTCTTTGAAACGCAAAAGGGAGGCTGATAGCAGCTGATAGCCCGCAGCGTCTCTGACCTCCGGACACGCGGGGTTTTGCGAGAGATCCCCGGTGGCTGCAGACTGTTGTTAGTGCTCTTGGTTTTCTCAGAAGCCTAGAAACAAGACTTCTCTAAAAATCAATTAAAGTTTTAATCTGTAAATTTGCAGGGTAATAATTTTGTATGAAATCTAAGCTAGTGCTACTCTTAGGTGTGAAAACAGAAACTGTGCGAGTGTCTCGGAACAACGTTTGGCGGTTGGTGYGTACCAGCCATAGTGACGGAGGACGGAGCTGATGTCTTTTCTACGGAATAGTGTAATTTTATGTTAATATGCCATGGTCGTTTCGTTAATGAGCCCTACAGTTCAGCAGTGGTGTGCATGTGGGTAAAACCTGAGGAAGGTCGGTCCCAGAGCCCAGAGTTTCCCTTAGCAGCTTCTCCGCCTGCCTGTCCCTGYGGACTGCAGCTTCTCCGCAGCTCTGCCCCTCGACTCCTTCCTCCCTCAGCCCCCGTGGTTTGGGGAGATCTGAAGACTTGGTGTCAAGAACACTTTTTTTTTTCCTTCCTTTTTTTCTTTTTTAAAGGGGTATGAGATATTTGAGGTGTAAATTATATACACAAAAAATCAATAAATGTACATTAAAAAAAAATGCTAATACTGTCTTATATGAACCTCCAAAATGAAGCAACGTCGTCCTGGTTTCAGTAGAATTTTCTCAAG
This sequence comes from Apteryx rowi, assembly GCF_003343035.1. NCBI lineage: Eukaryota > Metazoa > Chordata > Aves > Apterygiformes > Apterygidae > Apteryx > Apteryx rowi. The sequence goes on from NW_020448974.1 coordinate 3,012,165, forward strand.
TTGAAGTTTCTGTGCATTACTCAGTGCAGAGCTGAGGTACTGTTCATACAGTGTTTTATTTGAAATGTTTTGTTAAAGAGTTGTTTGCATCCCACTAGCATTTGGGATTTGGGGGCAAAACTTCCTTGTGGCATAGGCACATATCCTATGCATAAGTCTTAATGGAAAGTATAAGTGTTCGGAAATATAGTTTTGTTTTATAGGAGTTTTTAAAGTGTGATTCAGAGTTCCTTACATGACTAATGTTGTTTTAAAAAATGTTTGCTGTCAGAATTGGTGTGGAAGTGCAATTCCATTTGGCAAATATGGCAATGGCTTTTATTTTTGTTTTAAGCCCATATTAATTTAACATCTGAAGTTACTTTATAAAAATGAAGGTTATTTGATAAGAATTCTCTTTCCCCAAGGCATGTGTTGTGGGTGTATGATTTTTCTTTGGTGGGCTCGTACCTTGGGAGTAGAGATTCCAGCTGAACAGATCAAGTTTCTGAAACAATACGTTTTCTCAGACTTCATGGAATTGTTCTGTTACATTTACGCTTGTTTGGCTCAGAGGCCAAATGCTGAGGTATTTTTCATTTTATATTTGTTTTCACAGGGATCTTAGCAACATCAATTGTGAAGAGCTTGGTCCACTGCCTCCTGGATGGGAGATCCGAAATACAGCAACAGGCAGGGTTTATTTTGTTGACCATAACAACAGAACAACGCAGTTTACAGATCCGCGGCTATCTGCTAACTTGCATTTAGTCTTAAAGTAAGTCTAAAGTGTCCAACACATGTTGAATATAATAGAGGAAAGAAAGTGACTCTTGAGGGGTGTCAGATTTAGATCAAGGTGTATTTTACCATTCAGTATTATTTAAAGTATAGTAGCAGTGTTCTTTAACATACTACCAGCTTACTCTGTGTACCAAGCAAAGAAGAGAGATTTGACTGTTCTTGTATTTAAAACAACAACAACAAAATCAAGCATCGTTCAGACAGGAATGTGGCGATTGGGATGCCACGGGGCAGGGGGAAGCAAGTGCCTCCCCATGGAAAAGATTGGCCCGTGGAATTTTTTCCAACAACAAGAGAGACACTTTCTTTCCTTTTCATTTTGTCTTTATTACTTTCAGTTATGGAGTATTCATTTTAAAATATCGGGTTGCATTCAATAGCTATTGAAATAAAACACTGAGGGGTTAGGCAAGGGAGCACGAGTACCCAGCTGTTCTTCTAGAATAAAGGAGAAAATAATTCAGGCCCAATTTTCAGTTACAGAGTAAGACTAGCTGAGATGTTCTGAAAATAAAGAAACCTACTCATTGAAATCAGATTTATTACCAAAATAAAAAACAGGAACTGTATTTTTTCTGCAGACACCAACTGCTATAGTGTTTTGAGCTTTAAATTAATCTCCAATCTGAAATACTTTCATATCATATTTAAAAAAAAAAAAAGGGGGGGAATAGAGGGCTCAAAAGGATTCTGTCTCCTATTTTTATTCCCCGAGCACGCATTTCATACTGGAGAACTTTCTATTAAAAATGGAGACCAACAAGCAAACAAATATTTCTGTTTTGTCTAGACATGGCTATCAGCTTGTCCAAGCACTGTGGGAATTTGACTCCATTGTTTCTCCTATTAACACCTTTTAATGCTGTTGGGAAACACCTGTATAATATTAAGTAGGTGTTAAGTGGAAGAAACAATGAAGAGTTTGTTAGAAAGCTGTGTGCAGCGCTGGGCAAGCATCAAGTATGAGGAATAGTCTTAAAGAGAAGCTGAAGGAGACTGTGATGGAAACAAGCACACAAAAGACAAAATCAAAGAATCGCATAGTAGTATCCAGTAAGTTGTCCTACATTGTTTATGTTGCATTAAGTTGGCTGCTTTTGTCTGCCAGCTGTACATTTGAACTTAACACACCCCAAGAGGGAAGAGTCTAAATACTGACTTCTTTCTTTTTTGGGGGAAATTCATTGATTATATGCTTGTGTATTACAGAAGTATTATAAAATGTCTCATAATCCAGACAGGAGCCTGTACATGTTCAGTACATGGAGAAGATCATTAACTCAGATTTAGATATTTTACGCAAAGAAAAACCCCAAATGCTGCTCTTAATTACAACAGTGCAATGCCTAACCTGTAGAAAATTCAGTTAACTAGACTATATTGAAAAAAAAAAAGTGCTTCAGAGGTATATTTATTTTTAAATGGTATTGACATTGTGGCTACTTTGACAGTTGTTATAGCGCACAATATATAGCTAGCTTAGTATCCATAAAGTCCAGTTTGACTTTCAAGTTCAGGAACCACAGAACCCATTGCTTTTTTTTTTTTTTTTAAACTTAAAGAACAGTTACAATGTGCTTAAGTTTTTCATTTGTACATCTGTCTTTCATTAGGGAAAGATTTCAGAAATTCAACCAGCAGTGTCATCAGCAAAGCCTGCTCTAAGTCTGCAGCTTGATAAATCTTTTCTGGTGTTTATTCTTTTATTGCACCAAACAGGATATGTGAAAACTTTTTTTTTTTTTTAACCTACCTCCTTATTTGCTCTTTAAAAAAAATAAGTAATTTACCTTAGGCCTGTCATTTTGTAAGTTATCTGAGAAACAAATTTTACTATTTGGGATGAGTGGAATGGGTGGGATAAAGTTTTAGGTTCACAGCCATAATAAAAAGTTCACTTCCAGTGATGCAGACTTTTCTACTGAACTGAGAAGTTTGTTTTTCCAGTGATTGCATTATAAGTTATGAAAATAATCGGACTTGTTACCCAGTTCTGTTTAAAATACTGGCCAAGAGTTCCTGATAGGTTTTGATGTTTATGGCACCTGAAAAGCCCTTAGCTATATCCTGAAGGCACTGTACGCAACAAAGCATGCTCATTCAGCTTTGGAAACAGAGACATTAAATTTTGGGGCAGTAACCTAGTTTTATTATTTTAAGCACTGCAGATTATTTAGCTAATACTACACTGTGATTATTTTCAGTCTAGTATGGAAGATGGTATTTTATTTTTCTTCTAGTCCTGCCATATTTTAGATTGTTTTAATTTGATGCATAGTTCTTAAATTCATGTTCATTTCAGAGATTGTTTTCTTTAAGACTGACATTAGCTAGCTTTGTGTCTAGGGACTACTGTCTTTATACTACTAGAGATAGTACGAATATATGCTATCTTTTGTATAGTATATAATTATGACCTTCTTTGGTAGGTGTAATACAAGGGATATTTTCACTGGCTTGTCCTTGTAGAATTAGAAAGTGCAGAAGATAAAGTTATGATTTTACCTTAATTTCTACATCAAGTAAATAGAGTTTACATGGGATTTATTTGATACTAATCACAAGCGAAAAGAAGGTGTTGTGAATATAGCACGAATGACATCAAACTTTTTTCTGGAACCATATCAAGAGCATCTGTCTTCCTCCCTAAATCTGTGTAATGACTTTTCAGTTTCACAGGAATGACTTTTGGAATGACTAGTTTATTCTTAGGCCAATATGATCAGCTTGAGAACAAAGTTAGGGTAACCTTATTTAAAAAAACAAAAACCAAAAGACCTTACACACTGTGAATCTAACAAAAGTGATTAAGCTAACTTCTGAAGTTCTGTATCCTCGAGCATAGTAACAGAACAGAATTTCTATGCATTATTCCCTCCTTAAGGCCCAGGAGTTAAGAGGTTATATTATTATTATTATTATTATTACTACTACTACTACTACTAAGCTTTGAGTTGTTGCTGAACTGATCCACAGTGTGTGTCGTTGCAGGGGTTTCTAAATGCTAGGCTAGTAGGACTACTGATGATGATTCAAGTTCCTGGTCACCTGGTGCTAGTTTTCCATGTTTTATTCCCCTGCAAAATTGCCTTAAATAAAAAAGGTTCCAAAAAAACCTGGAATAGCTGTCAGAACCACAAAACAAACTGGGAATTTTTTTCCCCTCTCCCCCCCCCCCTTTTTTTTTTTCAGTTGCCAATTCCGAGTGTTCCTGTGGCAAAAGCCTGCTGGAAATGAGTTCTGGTTGGCCAGGGGACCTTTCTAGTGGTCTTGTTTCAAAATAGACAACAGACTGAAATTTATCCAAAGTTAAAATTGCAGATGATTCTATCTAATATTTTGGGTCTTTGACGCTTAAAAAATAACTTACTAACATTCCACTGAAAAACATCCTCAATTCTAACCTTTCCTATTTATCCAGTAAATGTAGGGTATTATCGTGTGTTCCACGCAGAAATCTTCTTCTTGTGTTCTAGGTAAAATGTAATTTTTATCCTGTGTTGTTTTGAAATGCCATACTAAAAAGCTAGGTCATATAAAAATATCCACTCACTGTGTACAAGAAAGGACACTTTTCTGTCTCTGCAACAAGATTAATTTACTTTTGCTAGTAAGACGTTAGCTTTACAAAATCTTTTAGAATTGCTAGTAAAAATACTTGTTTATCTGTGCCAATTAGTTACATGTGAACTGCCCACATTCCTGTGGTCCAGACTAGGCCAGGTACAAGGGACAAGGTCCTTGCCAAGCTGCCAGAACAAACATCTCGTTGTAAGCTTACTCTTTTTCAGACAAGCCATTTAAAACAGACTATGGTATTGACTGTAGATTAGAGGCATAGTGTTTGGCAGATCCCTGAATTTTAAAATGGAGGAAGGTAAAACACGCAAAGGAAATATGGAAATGGTATCTGAGAAATTCAGTGTCAGCAGCTCAGTAGTAAAATTGTATGGATAGTACCTTATTATATAGTGCTATAACCTTTTACATACTTTGTAGAGTAGTACTAATAGAAATAACAAACTCTAAAACCAGCTGATAGTTGCCAAGAAAGACAGATGCATATGTCTTTAGTCAGGATAAAATCTCTCTGAATTTATTTTTATTTTTTACTGGACCTGGACATTTTTAGTATAATCACACTAATAACCATAGTAAAATGAAACTAGTTACGAAGACTTAACATTTAAAAATTGTCTGAATAAAATAGGGGACATATGACTTGAATATCTGCAAACAGCTGTGTTTGTTTCTAGCCGCCAGAATCAACTTAAAGATCAGCAGCACCAGCAGCAGCAGCAGGTAGTGTCCTTGTGTCAGCTTCCCGATGAGGCAGAATGTCTGACTGTGCCAAGGTACAAGCGAGACCTAGTGCAGAAACTCAAGATCCTGAGGCAAGAGCTGTCACAGCAGCAACCTCAAGCCGGCCATTGTCGTATTGAGGTCTCCAGGGAAGAGATTTTTGAGGTAATTTGAGAACTTGACCCATTTATTAACACTGAGGGACGGGGAGGAGGGTTATTCATAACTTTCTAAAGAAGCGATTAAGTTAGATGAAATTATGAAGTCCAGAGTTAAAGCTAGAAAGCTTGCAAGTGGTGAATGGAAAGAGGACGCTTTTCAAGGGGATGTTCAGGGCTGTTGCATATTGAAAGTAGATGTATTTACCCTGTAGAGGAGAAGAAAAAGGAAGAAAGCTTTCCATGTCGCTGGGGATGTACAGCCTGTGTCAAGGACTGAGGAAGGTGTCCAAGTGCTTCATGTATTTGAAGATACTGTTTCGCTTCTTGAATATAAGAAAACTAATGTGATATAGAGAGAATGCTGCAAGTTCAAAAACAAGCAGAATCTTACACGATCTTTAATGTCGTGTAATTTAAGTAAAATGACTACTGACTAGCATTCATATTCAGAGTTTGGATTACTTAGCACGTAGCTCAATTTTTTTTTTTTTCCAAAATCAAACCTATTTTATGAAATCTCCAGGTTTCTGAGTGACCAGAGACACCCACAGTGTAATGTTTTCATTTTTTGGGGGGAGATGATTCTGCTGAATCAATTAAACGCAGTTATAATTCATTGGCTTGTGCTGGAGAACAGACTGTCTTCTCGAGAACTTTGTCATCCATCACACCCATCCTCGTCACCTTTTACCCCACCCATAAACTTAAAAGCCAGTGACAAAATATTTGCCACTGTTTTCCCAGCCAAGAAGGATTTGTATTGGTCTTTCCTTTGGGGACAGTCAAATCACTTCCTAATCAACTAGGGAAAAAAAGAGGGAAAGAACAGCTATACTGCAGTGAAAACTTAAAGTTCCTGTTCTGAAAACTAGGTGAAGTCTGTTGGGTCCCAAGCATGCCTGCTGCTTCTCTTCTGCAAAGCCAAAGATTGGGGTAGCAATGCGAGGCATAAATAAAAACTAGACGTTTTGTTAAAATTTGTTTTGCCTCTCTATTTTTTCCAGCAAGAAAACACATACAAAGCAAGCTGGAAGTGTTACTAACAGAAGAGTATTTCTGTAGATTACTGGGGTGGCATTGATGCTAATGTTCTTTAAATGCTTCCTGGAGGTTTGTACCTGCCTTCTACCCAGAGTAGCTGCTCCACTGTTGGCTTTTCAGGCTGGAAAAATTGTGTACCGTTGTGCAAAGTGAAAGGATTTTACTGGCACAGATTGAAACTTTTCTAGTGATATGAGAATGAAAGAGGAAATACTCTGATCACTGTATACCTCTGGAAATTTAGTAGAAAGTGGCTCTTACCATTTATCTGTTTTATTTGACAAGTGTTCCCATATTTTTAGAAAACAAAGTATGATTTGAGAGAGACTGGTTAATATCTTTGAAAATAGTACCTCCTTTGGGCTTTAAGTCTGAGACTCCCTTTCATTTCTAATAAATAGTAGTAGTTTCTTGTCTATAAATAGCAGTTAATACAAGAATGTGTTGTGTGCTTACAGGAATCCTACAGGCAAGTCATGAAGATGAGGCCTAAAGACCTGTGGAAACGATTAATGATAAAATTTCGTGGGGAGGAAGGCCTTGATTATGGAGGTGTTGCCAGGTAAACAGCCCTGCGCCTGCCCAACTACGCTCGTGCTTTGAATCATAAACCGGTCTTGTATCAGCCCTTTTTCTTTTTAATTTATTCTTCTTCATGTATTTTCTTGCAACAGATTGAAATTAGAAGAATATATATTTTCAGATAGTCTTCTAAAGCAAAAACTACATCAAAAAAAAAAACTTCATGTAAATAAATCAAAGTGAATATTACAAGTTATATCATAGGCCTTCCATATATGTGAGATAGGCTTTTGGTATCTATTGAAAATACCATATTTTTCTGTGGTTAGTGAAGCTTGGGTATCTGAGAATTTACACTACTAAGCACTGAACTTTGTGGCAGACCTTTGTTTAAAAAAAAAAAAACACAAAAAAAMCCCATAATATATTTTACAAATTGTTGACTACTGTTTGAAGCGGAATGTTAAAAATTAGCAATTGGTAGTCAACTAAAGTCTTTCAGTGGTCTATGAGGTTACTTTTGTTTACAAAAAGTAACTTTTTTTTGGATTGTATCAAGATATTCTTCAAAATTCTAAAGCAATGATTAGAATTCTATTGGCAAATGACAACAGATGCTAATTTACTTGAATGAAAACGTGCTCCGCCTCTGGCAGGTGGATCTGTACTCTCTAAGTGAATGTCAGCATTTCAGTAGGAGATTCATGGTTTGCATTGTGGCCAATAGTACTATTCTGTTTTAATGCTGTTGTTTTTTAGCATTATGAGGGAATGAGTATTCATTCCAAAGTACGGATTGATGCTCCCAAATAGTCTGTCTTCTGCATCTGTAGAAAGTGTATGGCGAATAATCTTTGGGACCTACACTGTTATATTATATGTATCTTCATGAATTTGCAAATGGCCACTAGTAGTTTTACTTCACCCCCATTCCTAAATATTTCAACCTCTTAGTTAGCTGTAGCTAGTACAACAGTCTAGCACCTTGTTGACTTAATTTCTGCTAATTGTTTGATGATAATAATAATACTGTTTAAAATAAAGAAGTTACAGATGCTCTCGTGTATTACTGTCCAAAGCATCTGCTAGGACTTTCAGCATGACTTTGGTTTCCAGTCAGTATGTCACGGAGCCTTCCCCACCTTCCACGTGGGAATATGAGGGAGACCAAGCTAAAGAATGCAGGACTGATCTGTGAAAAATGTAATTAGAAGTTTATGTTAACTAAATATATCCATTACCGGAAGACTGTTTATATTAAAGGCTTTGACTCAAACATCGGCCTAGTATAGTCAGTGGAATACACAGTGTAACTTGTTTTAATGTGCAGTGGATGAAAGCGAATCACAATCAGAAACTCTGCTGGAAATAAGTAACCAGAAAAAAAAAATCTTGGAAAGCTGGGAAATGTGCCAGTTGTCAGGTACTGTGTAGTTACCGAGCCAGTAAAAACAGTTGTAACTTCTGCCTTACCTAAGCATGTTCACAGCTAACTTCCTTCGCGTTTTTGCTTAACAGTAAGATTAAAAATCTTACTCTTTTGCGAAGATCCTCAGTGTAGGAATGCATTGGTCTGAAGTGCACAATAAATTATGTTTTTCAGGGAGTGGCTCTACCTATTGTCACATGAAATGTTGAATCCGTATTATGGTCTCTTCCAATATTCCCGAGATGATATCTATACACTGCAAATCAACCCAGACTCTGCAGTTAACCCGGTAGGACTGGTAACATGAGTTCTGTAAATGATCTTTTTGTGGCCTAGAAATTAAATACATGGAGAATGTTCTGGACTAAGGAATCTAATTCTTGCATTAGTATTGCTAGAGACTGAATTTGTGCAATGATATGATAATTTCTTTTTAGTACTGATCAAAGAAAAAACTCAAATGTGTTCTTAATTTTGCTGTAAGATGTTGATTTATGTTTTTCTTGGGAGAAATTAAATTTGTTTTGATTCTTAGTAGCAAGACTTCTGGACTGGAAGCAATATACGCAATGTACTGTGTATAAAAACAAAACAAAAACTGGAATTTTTTTTCTTTATATTGAAATTTTATATTCAGCAGATATCTGGAGGTCTTAATTAGCTGAATGCCTTAGTCTCTTCTTTCAATTCTAGGAACACTTATCATATTTCCATTTTGTTGGACGGATAATGGGGATGGCTGTGTTTCATGGACACTATATTGATGGGGGCTTCACGTTGCCTTTCTATAAGCAGTTGCTAGGGAAGCCAATTACTTTGGATGATATGGAATTGGTTGACCCTGATCTTCATAACAGCTTAGTCTGGATACTGTATGTACCGTGCATTATATTTTACATTGTTAGAATTCTGTTTCAGTTAACAAGTGATATATGTTCCTAAATCCAATTGAAAAGAAATGAAGTATATTTTGTTCTCCTGCTCAGGCAGCTTTAAGAAGCATCTTTCTTACCTGCACAATAAAATAGTTCAGCTTCATTAAAAGCTTAACATGTTTAAGGAATACCAATTTGGGGGAAAAATATTACTGAGTTTTAAACTGTTCAACTGTTCAGAAATATTAATTTTGTCTATTATTAACAGTAACACATTATTAAAATGTGGTTATATTATTTAACCATTATTAAAATGGTTCTGAAGTACAACATAGCAAAAAATCTATGTTCACCTTCTGCTTCCAAGCAGTAATTTGCAATGTTATTGAAAACTGTGATGTGTATTAGATATATTATGGCTGTAATACATTTGTAGAATATGTTTTCACTGAGTTACTTGCTTATTTCTTTCCACCAGTGAGAATGATATCACAGGAGTCTTGGACCATACATTTTGTGTAGAACACAATGCATATGGGGAAATTATTCAGCATGAACTGAAACCCAATGGCAAAAGCATCCCAGTGACAGAGGAAAATAAAAAGGAATATGTCAGGTATCATCAATATATTTTCCAAACAAAGTTTTTGATAACGGGGGAGGGTGCTTTCACTTGCTTGAAATAATAAGTGTTTTGTTTTATTTTGTTTTTTTTTTTCCCCAAGTGGTAGTGCACTAATTTTGTTGTGATATATTTCTGTCAGTAAGGTCATTTTTTGGCTGGATAATTTGCAAGTTTATTGTATTTGAATACATTTTTCACAAAACAAATTTGCACTTGCTTGCAGACTTTATGTAAACTGGCGATTTTTACGAGGAATTGAAGCTCAATTTCTGGCTTTACAGAAGGGATTTAATGAAGTAATCCCACAACATCTGCTGAAGACATTTGATGAGAAAGAGTTAGAGGTCAGTGCACTAACGTTACGTTATGTCGTCAAGTGCAACAGTAAAAGGCTGAAGCATTCTTCTGAGACTAAGTAACATGCTAAGTTGTATCCCCAGTGCTTTAGGGGGTTCGCAGGTGCAATATTACAAGGAATACAGTTAACATAAGAGGTCACCAGATCCTGCAGTCTCTGGGACTGCTTTCTCTTACGTTGTCATTGCATGCGTCATTCGTTGAGAACTATGAAAGTGTTTCTCAAGCTGACATTTCATAGCAACTGTAAAAGTAGTAGTTCTTATTTCAATCTGAGCTTCAGGACACAGAAAAGGAGACCGTGTCCTGTACCTGAAGACCCAGCTGAATTTACGGGGAAGCGTAGGCAATGACCTCAAATTGTGTCACAGAGTGTTACTCCGGCAGAGGCTGCAGTGCATATTTCTCACAGTGCAGTTTCACGAAATTAAATTCAGTGCTGCCAGGAAAATAGTCTGTCACTCCCTTCCACCTCCCACCATTTGCTTGCAGCCCTTCCAGTCCGCTGGCTTTGGTGTCAGGCAGCTATGCGGTTTTGCAGAGCTGAGTTACGTTACATCAGACTAAATTCGCCTTGCAAATACAGCATAAAGAAAGGCACTATCTGGTGCTGTCACCAACAAATGTGCTGCAAAATGTCAAGGTTGGCATCCAAACAGTATCCTCTCAAGACAAATTCCATAGATCACAAGCTTGTTTTAAAATTGAAATCTAATATACGGTCTGTCAGCTGCAGAGCTGATTTTTTTTGCCATATAAAATGGCTAAAAGATAGATTATTCGTGCTTTCTTCTGTTCCCTGTTACCTGAGTGGTGGTGACTGCTGTTTTATCCTGAATCTTCTCATTCAACAATAGTGAGCTGACCATATTGTAAATCTAGAATCATTTTGCAGGTGCAGAGTATGAAAGAGGGAGGTCTAGTATTCTTAGTCAAAAGAAAATATCTTTATAGTCAAATCCCTATCAAGTTTAAACCAATCCATTGTTGATCTTCATTTAAAAGTGCTGAAAGCTTTTCTTCAGGGGGAGGAAAAATTTATATATATATATATATATTTATTTATTTATTTATATATATATTTATATATATATATATATAAAAATAAAACCATTTGTTTATTTTGATAACAGATGAAGTACTTATATCTTAAATTTATAGCTCATCATTTGTGGACTTGGAAAAATCGATGTTAACGACTGGAAGGCAAATACTAGGTTAAAACACTGTACCCCAGACAGCAACATTGTGAAATGGTTCTGGAAAGCTGTGGAGTTTTTTGATGAAGAAAGGAGAGCACGACTTCTCCAGTTTGTGACTGGCTCATCCAGAGTGCCTCTGCAGGGCTTCAAGGCATTACAAGGTAACATTGCTGCAGAACTAACTGCAAATGTCTGTACTTGGAAGCAATAGGACACATCACGGAAACATTAGCTAAAAGTGAAGCTGGTTGGCTGTAATTTGATTTCTTCAAAGGGATTTTTAATGGTCTGATGAATAGTAATCCCAGAAAATCTTTTCTTGGAATTTGTTCATTATGTTGTGATTCAGCTGTAAATGCTTTTGTTTCAATTAGGCTCTTTCTACTAGAGGAAAGAAAGAAAGAAAGTTCTGATCATGGAGGATCCTAGTGTGGTCCTCCTTACTGTTTTTTCTGGAAGTCTGTTTTTTAATTTCCATATTTTACAATCCCTCATCATCTGTACAGCTTTGTGACCAGAAGACACCAGCATGCAGTGTTCTTGTGACTTTAACAGCAGAGGGACTTTAGTAATGCTGACTTGTTTTATTGAAGCAGCCCAGGAATCAGAAATGATCTCCTTAATTGCCTACCCGTCTTCTGAACTCTAGCTGAAGCTCTGTGTCTCTGTTGCAGCAACTCTGGCTGCAACCCATGCTGCTATGTTAACACAATAAAAAATAAAGTAGTTACCCTGTTTTACCCCTCACGATTTGGGAGAAAACTGGTCAGGGGAAACATTGGCCATAAAGCACTTTAGCGGGTGGAAAGATTTGATTCCAACAGAACACAAATTCTGTGGTAACCACTACTACATACAAAAACCAGTTACTATAGAAATCGGTTTTTCTTCCTCATCATCCCTTCTTAAGATAGAAGCACTCATTTTCTTCTTCCTCTTTTTTTGAGTCATAAAATGTTCGGGAGGACTAGATGCTCAGGAATATTGAGGTCCTAAAGGCCCTGGTTATTTTTAAGCGAAGTACTATACTTTCAGTGATAAGTGCTTAAATAATATTGAGGAAGATGGAGGGACTTGATTGACTTGTATAACTACTAATTGCCTTGGAATAGTTACAAGTACTATTAACCCTACTATTGATGTGAATACTGTTACTGTAGGCGACTGCGCTGTTTTGAGTATGGTATGGGAAATAATACCGGTACAATTTCATCTTCACTGAAACTTTTAGTATAACCATACTAGTAAAACAAGCACTTCTGTGAACAAATGAAGCCTGCTTTCTTGCAGAGTTGAACATGGAGGTTGACAGGTTTCTAAYTGAGTTATGCTAACGCTGCAGTACAAGTTCACACTCCTATTTGACAGGAAAGAGTCCCCATAAGAGAGTCTATTCCTGAGGATTGTATTCTTTAATGTCTGTCTACTCAGGCATAAATTCCAGTTTTGCCAAGGTCAGGGCATTCATATCCTCTTTCCTTCTACCTTTTGTGAATTCTTCAATGTGTACTAAGTCTTAAAGACTGCTATGCTGCAGTCTTTCCTTTAGCAGAGATATTAAGGGTATCTGTGTGCAGCTAAATAAATTCACAAAATTATAAAAATTTAGTGTCTGAGACTCTTCTATCCAATTTGAATAAAATTGGCCACTAGTCAACACCTGTTACACCATAGGGACAGATATAGCTGCATAAGTTTTGTTCTCTGGAGTGAGGAAAAATTAAACCCAAAACTGTTAAAATTATATAGTACGCTGTGTAAATCAGGTGTTTTATTGTTCCTTATCAATGCTTTGCTCTTGTATATCTTTCACTAGTTTAAATAATTTCACTGTTACCATGGGGGGGGCAATCTGTCTGATAGGCATTAAGAGAGTTTCCTCTGTAATTTTTTCCTACCTGCTTATATGATTTCAACTTTCTTTATGCATAGATTATCTTCTTGGTTTAGTTCTTTTTTTCCTATTATGTGATACAGTAGTAGTAGAGTTTTGGGGTTTTTGTTTTTTTGTTTTTTTTTCTTTGGCAGGTGCTGCAGGTCCACGATTATTTACAATACACCAAATTGATGCCAGCACTAATAATTTGCCGAAAGCTCATACCTGGTAAGACTTCTTTCGGGTCTCTATTGTGAAATTCAGATTAAGGCTAGTTTGCGGTCCGTATATTATAAGTGTTTTGKTTTTTTTCTCAGATAATAAATGCTATCCATTACAGATTAGTAAAGGTGTAAAAACTACAGATAGCTTTTATTTATGAAGTTCTGTTGGCTTTGTTAGGTATTGCTTTGTCATTGTTTCAAGTATGTTAGGTTACGCTTTAACATATTTCTGTCTTTGCTGCATGAGGCTTGAGTTCTAGATAGTTGAAAATTTGCTTTCCATTCACAGCTTTAACCGAATAGACATTCCTCCCTACGAAAGCTATGACAAGCTATATGAGAAGCTGCTAACTGCCATTGAAGAAACATGTGGGTTTGCTGTGGAATGACCCTTCACAGGCTTACCTGAGACTCTATTTATACTCCTGTCAGCCAGAAAGCCCTTCCCTCCGACAAGACTCAAGAAATGCTTGAAATACAGGAAACTTTCCCTTTTCTACACAAGGACACTGTGAGGGAAAGGACAACTTTGGATTTTTTTTTTTCTTTCAAGAAAATAGGTTCTGTGGCTCTTGCCGTGGAATCATTCAGCTGCTATTAAAAACTAATATCTTGAACATACAGAATGCTGACTTTTCCTACATTTCAACTGTTAAGCAGTATTCTATACTTAAAGACTACTACTATTTTTGTAAAAGGTAATCTATTATATTTGCCTACCTGATTTCTATTCTCAGATACCAAGACACAACTTCAGCAGTCGGTACAAGTCACGTTTCAGCCTGATTTAAGTGTAAGATACTGAACAGCATCTATACCTGCTATTTTTTGGAAAAAATATTTTGGATTATTCTAACTTTGCATAAAATTGGCTGAAAGAATCATTAATCTTTTTAATTAAAGCCACTTACATGTTAACTGCATTTTCTTATAGTTATATTCTGCAATGTAAATTCAACTTAAATGTTACCACAGGGGGCTTTTTTATATTTTTCAAGCATGAATTACAAATATGATGTTTTGGGTCCTATTTATATTACTTGTCAGATTCCTTAAAACAAAATTTCTAGTCTGAGTGGCACATACTGTATTTGGTACAGTACTTGTGTTAATGTGGGATAGACCTTTTTAATGAATGGTAGACATTTTGGGTTTTTTTAAACAGCATTTTTGTAACAAATCTGTCAAGAGTATTTTTCGTTGCTTTTGACTGTAAATTTATCACTGCATTTTTCAAGTTTTTAAGCATGCTGATGAGGTGATATTTGACAGCAGAAGCCTGTCAGCAGTTCATTTCAGAACCCATCCTGTCCAGTCAACCAAAGTCTGTTTGAATGCAGCCAAATCACATTATATATTTGTTGATGCTAAAGATTTATCAGGTAAAATATGTTTTAATCTTTGACTAGCTGCTCGTGACATGTGGTTTTAAGTTACAACTAAGGAAAAATGGTGATAAAACTAAAAAAGTTGTATTAACAGAAATACATGCRATGTGCTTTGAAAATGAGGTTTTCAAAGCACATAATTTATTGATTGTAGGGATGGAATTAAGTATATATATGAATTATAACATGGGTTGATCTATTCAAAGGGGATTAAAATGCACTACCAGTAGAGGGAACTGAATTTTGAAGTAAGTTTGGGAATTCTCAGTTAAGATCGCTATGATCTGCTCACGGTGTGTAGCTGTATCAGTCTGCTCAGTGGACAGTGGCATTCTCCTCAATGGTGAGAATATTTGGAATAGGTAGCTTTTTTTCCAATCAGTGTTGTGTTGCTTAACTTAGGTTACAATTAATCATCAAATCCGCACTATTTTTACACTGCCGATGAGAAGAAAGTCAAGAGGCTTGAAATAACTATAAAAGAATGGGATATAAGGAGCTGTTCCATTTTGCAGCCTAAGTTGCACAGTGAGCTAGCTGATTTTCTGTCTGTTCTATGGAGCTTGAACTTAATTTTGTTCTGCCAAATCTGACTGCCACAGTGAGTAAACTACTACTGGATGTTGTGTATTAGAATAGTGGGCAATGAACTACTTTTGTAGAATTGYGGTAAGAATCTGGTGAGCCAAATCCACACGTTCATTTGATTTTTATTTTTTTTGTACAGCTGTTGCTGGAAGGTTTGTTCTAAAAGACTTGCTTCCCAGTCTGGGCTGGCTGCAGACACGTGGCTACATAGGGATGTAAACATAAAGCYAAGAAACTTGCTTTGACAGCCAGGCTTTGAAATACATCAGGCTGTTTTTTCTTCATTTCAAGGGACTGTTGCACTCATTTAAAATGGCTGGTACCTTTGCTTCTGTGGTTGGGGTCTGTAATCCATGGCTTTCAGGTAATACCGTTACCAGAGAAGCTATCACTACATTTGTCCAGGTTGTCTGGGAGAGCAAAGCAGGATGTTGCCCAGTGTATTTCTTACTCAGTACTGCTGCCTGTGGTTTGGGACCACTGCTTTAGACRCTCCCAAAGACCTCTTCTCGCCCCTTCAAGTTGGAGGTATGACATGAATTGCTCTTTACAGAGACTAGGTTCTTTTGACCACTGTTCACAGGATAGAAAGCCCAGTGTTGTGCAGGTGATCTTGTTCTGCTCTTGCTCAGGCTATGGCTGTAAGGCTTTTTCAGCTTCCCTGATTGTGAAAGCACCTTTTTGCAGTAAAATCCAGTGTGATCCAGCTTTTGGGAGAAGTCAGGGCTCAGTTAGGTGATTCCATGGGGAAGGTATGCTGTTCTCTTTGCACCAGACAGCCCACCTCAGCACTATTTAAAGACTGTCACTGTAGTGTCTCCTGACCACGTCATCTGTACGCACCTCCCAGGAACCTTCTCCCTGTCAGTTTACTTAAGCTGGTAAATTTATTGAACACATAGTTATGGCCACCCTTGAGGAGGGAGGAGGTGAGATCTGCAGAAAACAGAGTATAGATGAGCTGATAAATACTGTTCATTTTCACAGCAGCCTTAGCAGTACATCTGTTTGTTCCATCAAATGTTTTGGTGTGGCACAGAGAACTTTTTAAACTGCCACAAGATAAATATTGTAAATTTAATATATGATAGGCAAAACTAGACAAATCTACATTTGACTAGCCATAGCTGACAGATGAGAATGAATATATCAAATATCTTGAGTGCCTTTCTACCTTTCTAATGACTGAGAGCTTTAACTGAAGCACCTCATCATCTAGTCAGACATGTATCAAAAAATGTTAAAGGGTTAATAATTCCTTTGCAAAATTTTATTTCAAGATCATGTCAGCTACTTTCCCCTCAAAAAGGTGCTAAGCCTAATATTGCATTTTAACCTTGGACTTTCACCCCATGATTAATGTGAATATTTATTTCAACATATCCCTCTTACTGGATTTTACTTTATCCAGTCTTTAGTTGTTTTAGAAAGATGTCACATCATTGTTTTATGCTGTTGCTTTTCATTATGAATGTTTAATTATGAACAGTGACTTTTGTAGATTTCAAATATACAGTACACAGTTGAGTTTCAGAGGATTTAATTTCTTGGTGTAAAGAGTTTTGTAATGGTGCTTTGTACAGTATGTATTCTAATTTTTTTTGCACATAGTTTCAGTTTCCCTAAACTGATTTATTTTTACCAAATTTYTGTGTTGTACTAAAGTCCAGAGCACACGACCTGTTTTTAAGTTCTTGTTCTACAACACTACATCTGTATTAAACTTCTGGTGCGTTTAAACTGGCTGCATTGATGGAAGTAAAAGCTTTGCTTCTATAGCATAAGTATGCATTATACAGCTTAATGTAGCATGCTCCAATTGCTTCAGATTTTAAACTGCACCATATAGTTAACAGGTGCCATTTGTTGTACTTTACACTATCTAGTAGGTTTCTGGCTCTACCACATCCTTAGAGCTTTGTCTGTAGTTGTAATTAGTTTATACAAGTGTAATTGCTCCTCCACAAACTGACAGTTCTTAGTTTATCATTTCCATTGTATTTATTACAGAGTGTTTTAGCATTGATATCATTGTATTTTCACCCAGCTGTTACATGAGCTTTAACAACAACAAAAAAAATCTGTATAAAATGGTTTTTAAGTACTTAATGTATGTACCCATGCAAAAGTTGAGCAATAAATTGTATGCTGTTTGCACTGTCACAGCATCAATGGTTTAAAAAGTTTTAAGTTTTTTTTTTTTAAGTTAAATATTTACTTTAAAATGTAACATTAGGAGTTTTGAGTAACTCAGCTTTGTTACAGGAGAAGATACTTAAACTCTTGGTGTCTTTCTACATGCTGTTACATACCGTAAGGATTGTGCTAAGTGTCCTGGTCAAAGAGAAAAGGTGCCTTTCTCGTGCAACTTTCATGTCGTGGGTGGTATACCCATGTCCCAGAGAAGACTATCTCACTGTTAGCAAACAGATGTCTTCTCTCAAAATTCAGCAAATCTAACCCACCTTCCTTAGGGGAAGAAAAAAAGAAAGGTAAATAGGTTTAGTGAGCAATTATTAAATGTAATAAACTTAACTGGTAAATGCTTGGAATTAGCCTGTTTTATAGCAACTCCCTGGAAATGGTTGTGAGAATGAGAACGCACGCACACACTTTCAAGTGAAGTATATCATGTTCTAACTGCCAGCTGTTTTGTTTAATCTGTCAAGGAAGCATCTCCAGCTGCTGTTCTCTTCTGCCTAGCACTTTTTTTTAAACATGCATGAGACTTTAATCCACTGAGTTTGTTGTTGATTCTGTAAGAGATACCACCTCATGGCAGATTTTTACTGTTGTATATACATAATTCCAGTGTATTTACATCACTTTGCACACTACATCCTACATGGTAGAAAGCAATATTAAGCAAGAACTCTTCTACAGGAGCTTTTTTTAAATCACTTTTTAAATATCCTCTCCTCATTACTGGGAAACTAAGATTTCCAATTCTGTCAAGCAGAAGAAAGTATACCAGTAGTGGGGCTTTACTAATTATCAGTTTGTCTTTGTGTCATTTGCTCTGTCTGTTAAGTATTTACCATTATATATTTGCATCTCTTAGGACCCAAAATGAATGGCTGCTGAAGAGCTCCAGCTGAAACTTGAATTTTCTACTGGACTTTGTATTTTCATAGCAGAAGTAGATGATGATTCTGCAAAAGATAGGTACAGTGCCTCTTCTCAGCTCCCACTGCTAGAAGCAAACCTTACAGCCCTCTGATTTAAGAGAACTAAAAGCTGAATTTTGAAATTTTTACTGTTTACCCGGGCTTATGATGACAGAACTAGCACTAAATTTGCCTTATCCTAAAAATTAAAGTTAAATAGGATATATTTTTGAGAAAGCTAAATGCAAGTACAGTCTTACAGGATTGCTTTAGTCCAAATCATCTGACTCTAAAACAGAATATGGTAAACTATTTGATAAGTTGTTATTGCCTGTCTATTTGTATATAGCGTTAGTGTGACTCCCTTTTGAAACAGATCAATTGAAGCAAAACATCACCTGTTTGTATGTGGGTTTATGTAGTTTTGAAAACAAGCAACATGACTTACAGCTCCTCCCAGTAGTAACTGCAAGAAGTTGCTGAGATTCAAGAATACATAATATTCATATACCCTGCCCAATAATTGGAATACTGTCTACAGGCCCTTCCAAGGCTTCAGTTCCTGTAGCTTATACTTAATTACTGATTTAGAATTTTCATTGTTTTCTATTTCAAACTTTTCCCAAGTACATTCATAGCATAAGATAGTCTTTTATATGCTTTGCTATTAACAGCCAGCACACACCAAAACAGCATCTTAATCACAAATGTAAATATTGTGTAGAACAGGTAGCCCCCCCTTGTTTAATATATTAAAATGACTCATTTTTATGTCACTTCTATTGTAGTCACACTCTAACTAGCCCTTCCAAGGGGAACTTGAACCATTGACATTATTTTAAAGCTCTTCTTGTTCTTGGTAGCTTTTCGATCTAGTTATTTCTGGTTAATAATGTTAATGTGGGGTGTTTTTTTTTTTTTTTAAACTCCAGCAATAAAACCAACACAACAGCATAAGTAGTTCAATATTCAAGTGTTACACAAGTAAGGGTAATGATCACTTTGATTACTTCACTAAAACTCATTGACTTTTCTCCTTCCCTACATGTTAAGCTCAGCATTATCCCAGCCTTGCAAAGAAGGTAAAACTTTATTGGTTATCATAAAAGTGCTCTATACCTTTGACATGTCAAGATGACAGACAGGTACTTTACAGCATAGTAGTTACACACCATCCTCCAGTTATGGCAGTTCTCTTAAAGATTACCATCATTTTACCCAGAAAGAGAACTGTAGTGATATTTACCAGAAGTCTTAAAAGAACGAGCTTTTGCTATACTGAAAGGAAGCCATCTGAAGTCTAGATTTCAGTCTGTCTGCTTCCAGTTCTTGAAAAAAGGTGTCCTCATCATTTTGCATTATCATCGTCTGCAGTTGCTGAATTTCCTTTTCCATCTTTGATCTCAGTTCTCTTTTTGTTTTCTGCAGCATCTGAAGAAAACAGAGATTAGCCACAATACCCAGAGAGAAACGATTTATACAAAATTAAAAATACTTACTTGTGCTTGTGCTTTTTCTCTGGTTTGGATTTCCTGGCGTTCTTGAGATAAAGCTTCTGCTAGCATGGAAAACTAAGCATAACAAATGTTTGAGTTGGAACTAATTAAAGAAAATGAAAGTTTTTAGTGAGAAAAAAAAAAAATACACCAAACCACCCCTAACTGACTTGGATGCAGATTAAGTTTACCTGGTCCTTGTAATAGTTCTCCATAGACTCCAACTCATTCTGATGCTCTCTCCTTTGCTCAGCACGCTTCTCTTGAGCATATGTTCTCAAGTCCTTCAGTCTCTGCTTCTGAATTTCTAAGCCTTCTTCAAAAAGATTTTTAAATATCTGGCAACAATTAAAAGAAAGAGAGCAGCAGGAAGATGCCCAAAAAGTTAAAAAAGCTTGATAATTTCTGGAAACACTAACATTCCTGAATAATAAGGCTTACAATAACCTGCTTCATTTGAATAAGATGCTTTAAGTATAGATTTATGTTTTTCAGCTACTCTATGTTCTGATGAACAGGTGCTTACACTGAAGACATAGTAATGGTGGTATGTCCGTAGCTGAGCTGTATCTGTAAGACTCATTTAGCTGGAGTTCTGATAGGTACATTCTTATGTCAGTTCAGTCAGGTGTATAAGGAAGGGACTAGAACAGCACGTGTGTATTGACTAAGTTTTAAAAGCACTTTGGAAGACCTGACAATACAGGCTAGAGTCTTTGAGTGCGCATTGTGATTTACAACCCCCCTGCGTTCTGTTCTCTAGCTTAAGGTCCTTCTGCTGGATTTCCAACAGCAGAAAATCTAGCCTGTACTCAGGCTTTTCTGTTCATACGAAAGAATGCTTAGTGGCTACACTGCCTATGCAGCTAGAGAGGCAAGTAGTTCTCAAATCACTAGTAATGGATCACTGACCTTCTAGGCCTGAATTATAAAAGGTGAGACTGGTGCATCTATTTTTCAAAATGATTACATAAGTTAATCCTTAAGGAAGAGAAATCTACTTCTCTCCTTAGTTCTGATGTATGTTACTAATGGGGATATCACTATCAAAAAGTCTTTGTTTAACAAACATGAGCAAATAAAGCTGTCTTTTTTAATCACTTTTTTTAAGGGACTATTCAGATGATTTTCTTTGGCTAGTACTTATAGGAACAACTTGATCCTACTGCTTCTGAAAACTCTTTCCCCTAATTTCTCTTGCTACCAGCCCTCTCTTTCCATACTGATACCTGACCCCTTTTCTCCTTGCCTTAACCCTGGCAAGCACCCTTTTTTATTTTACAGTGGACTGCCCTAAACTGCGTCAGTGCTTCCAAAGAAGGAATCTTTTCATCTAGGACTTGGCTGACCAACCACTTAATCCTGGCTCCTATGCTTTGTTTACTTAACTTGTCCTCTGTCTACTTGTACCATCATTTGAGCTACCACAGAGCAAGAATTCCACACCTGCAGACCAAAGACATCTTTTACCTACCCTTTCTTCCCGTGTCCTGGCCCTCATCATCTTGGCACGCAGCTGAACCCGGTAATCTTCATAGTATTTCCTGGCTCGAGCAGTTTGCTGGCGTTTCTCTCTGACTTTGTTTTGAGCCCATTTCTGTCGATAGATGCGTTGCTTAAATTCTTGCTAAATGGAGAATAATAGCCATAAGACCACCAAGCTTCCTGTAAGTATTGCTTCAGACAAAGTTTTGTCAGTTTTTACTAAGTAAATAGGGTTATTTCCTAAAGACCTTCTCCCTGCTCCAGTTGTACACTGGATTTATGGTTTGAAGCTTTAGTTGCCACTGATTTAGCAAAGTGGTGCCATCAGCAGTGTTACATAATTAAGCATTGCCATGGTAGCTAGTGTTTAACAGTAACACCAGGAGCCTGAGCTGCTGTTCCTCCTTGCATTTTCTCAGGATTTGTTTATACTTTTAAAACAACAGTGCAATGTAATAATAATAATATTCCATTCCCATGACCTCAGTAGCCACACAAACATATAGCATGGTATTTGAAACCAGAGCTACTCAAGAGACATAATATTGTCATAAGATAAGCAGCCACTCTCACTGGTCATGGAATTTGTATTCTAACTAGCTCAATATAAAAGTTTCAGATTATGTAATAAATACCCTTCAAAGAACATACCAGTCTCTTGTTATGGTCTTGATCTTTTTTAATAATATCAACAAGAAGCTCATGCTTCTTCAGGGCTTGTTGAACCTGAGGTTAAAAAAACAAAACCAATTTTTTTCCATCATGCTGCAGGACAAATAGTTTTATATAGGTATTTTAGTAGAAGGGCAATGTTCATGTCTGCCAAATATTCTTTGGCAGTAGAAAGTTACCATGCATAAATTATCTACGGCATATGAAAGTTGGTTAACTTTTAAACTACAAAACTGTTTAAGAACTAGCACTTAAGCTTCCAAATGCTTAAAAAAGTGGTCCTAGGCAGTAGTAGAAAAACTAGTTTAGATGAACACTGTATTCAAGTGGCCAATGCAAATTTGAACCCAAGTATCTAGATACGTACACCCCTCTTCTAACTAATCATGTCCTCCTAGGAAGAAAGCATTTCCCCTCCTCCCCCCACCATTTCAAAAATTACTTCCCCAAGGACCAAATGAGTATTATTTTGGCTCAACTTTACTCACTGTAGTTGTACATGATATGCTGTCAGAAAACAGAACCAGGTGGTGCAAGACATCTTTAATAGAGAGTCTGTAAAACCTAGGGCTGCAGTAACATAAACAAATCTTTCCTAGAGCACATTGTCAATTGAGCCTGCTCAGATTTTAAGCCACAAAGTGTCTGTCCATGCTATTGATGACATTGTTAGCATAGTCCTTAAAATGAAGGAAACTAAAGTCATATTTTTAATAGGTATGCAAGTTTAAGAAAAAGCAGTATCCATAGTCTATCTCAAAGCTGGGGTATAACCATCCTCTCATACTGTACTTCAGCTGTATGTATCCTATGCTGCACATAAACAACCAKTTATGATGATTTTATTATCTAATAAAAACTGAGGACTACTACTATTCTGTCAGAGGTACTGTCCATGCTGAAGCTAAGTGGTAAGAATAAGAACACTCACTTCATTTTGGAGTTTCAGTCTAGTTCTGTCTTTGCCAGAAGCTGCCTTAAGTTGTTCAATCTGTGCAAGCTGCTGCCGCCACATTTTATGCATGGTATGGTGGGAAATATGCAGGTGGGGAAATTCTTCCAGTAGCAGAAATAGGAGGTCATCATCTTTTACTTTCACTACAAGGTAAAGACAGATGTAAGCAATAAATTCCTGGAGAACACATTTAGCAGTAAATTCTTCCAGACAGTGTCAGTCTCAGTTATGAAATATTTTAGATTGACCATTGTATGTAACTAACATGCTATTATTATGATGTCAGGCTAAACCCAGCAGGACAGAGCATCACTCTGTCAGTACAGCAGCTGCAAAAGTGGTCCCAAGTAAGTATGGATTTTTTCCCCCCTACTGAAGAATTCCTTTTATAGCTCAAGCTTGATTTCCCCCCTCTCCCCTTTATGTTTGATCCAATTTAGGCAAGTATTCCCCTTCTTTTTTTCAAATGGTTCAGACAGTGATTTCTTTCTCACTGGCTGCAGCAACTTAAAATAATGCCAGTACAGTAGTAGTGGTGACAGATCCAGGTCAAGTAAACAGGTGGAAAGTAGACTGGTTTGTGAACAACCAGCTCATTCCCAGTATATCTTTATGGCAAGAAAAGATGAAGGGGAGATGAAACAAATGCATATTTATCAAGTATATGCCCTTTAAATACTGAAAAATATGGCATTGTACCTGTACATTCAGATGCGTAGGGGATTATACCATGAACTTCATATAAGCATGCAGAATGCTGTTTGCCAAAACTGAGCCTATAATTTGTGTGTTGGCTGTTCTTACAACATCCCTTGCTCAGCAAAACCAGTGGCAGCATTAGCACTGCAATGGCAGGGTCTTTCCTTACCAAACAAGTTGAAAGGCAGAAGACAGCATCTGACAGATTCAGCTCTGTTACCTGAATGAGAGTCAGCACCAGCCCACTCAAACTAAAGGTCTAATTTTAAAACTAATACATGCTCAGAAAAAAAAAAAAAAGACTGAGCTCAGAATGTAGGGGAGAAAGCACAGGAGCAGCAGTAATGGAAACAAGCCTTGAAAATAATCCAAGGGATTTTTTAAGGAGGTAGCAGATGGGTCAGTTTTGAATTGTGCATTAGTGGCTTACATTTACTTAAAGCATTATCTTCCCTAACAAAAATCCAGACATATGGAGGTCATAAGAAGGGGAAAATGCTACAGCTGACTGGTATATGTTGGACTGATGCCTTTATTCTTGGAGTTCAACACATGCTTTCAAAGGATGCCAGTTTTCCACCAAGTATAGTTTTGCAGTTCTTACTTGGAGCTGCTTTCTTTGGCTTCACAGTCCCTCGTTTTGGAATCCACTGGCTGTATTTGGGATTCCGAGGTGTGGTTTTTCTAGAATAAACTTTCACTGGCTGAGGCATTTTTGGAGGTTCTTTAAAGATGTTTTCTTTGTATCCTTGTTCCTTAGGAGCAGATGTAAAACAGATGGAGGACAGGTATGAGAAGGGAAAGACTGACAGATCACATAGTTTGGATATCAGAACTTAAAAATGGCTTTGAAACTTTAGAATGAGAACTTGGACATGCTGAACTTGATTCTCCAGAAGGCCAGAATCAACCAAATGCAGGTCAGGGTTCAAATGAAGGTTAAAACTCACTATTGCATAACCTCAGTTCTTCTGCAGCACTTACACTAGTATGACAGCCTGTGGACCACTCCTGCAAAGGTTACAAAAATAGATAGCGCAGCCCACATTGGCATGACATAGCCTTTCAGCTTATGTTCCTTGCTGTTCAAGCAATAGGTAAGAAAGTAGTGAGAACCCCTTTGCCAGATTAATAACAGTAAAGAATTTCTAAAGTGTTTTAATAAATGACTAAAAAGAACAGACTGTGACAATGTAAAACACCATTGCGTGCACCATACTAGAGGATCCAATCTCATTAACCTAGTTGTTTTTGGAGGTGAAGAAGTGCTCATCTGAAGAGCTACACTTTCTCACTACTCAGACTTTTCTTGGACAGATCACTTACATAGAACAAAGCACTAATACTGCTTTCGGAATTCAAATCATCATGTAAAGTTTAGGCCTATCCATGGAAGCTATCTACTTACTCATTTAGCTTTACTTCTAAATCAGAGTGTCTTGAAATTGTCACTTGATGTGAAAAGCATGGTGATTAAGTTACCCCTAAGAATAATACTCACAAGTGCTGGACTCTTAAACTGCTTGTCCCTGGGTTCTACTTATCTCAGAAAAAGCTGTCCTTTTGTTTACGACCTCAGTAGCATATGTCATATACAGCTCTAAATAACTATGACAATGGAAGTCAAGGCGCTTTTGTACCCCCCAAACATCCACAATGTCTGGACAGAACACCAAGACAGATTTTTAAAAACTAATCACTGTAGCGCATGACATACCATTTCCTTGGCTTTTTCTCTGAGCTTGGAGAGCCTAAGCCGCTCTCTAGCTTCATAAATTCTTAATTCATCTTCATAGGCTTTAGTCACGAGCTGGAGAATAAAGAGAGAACTTTGCTCGGATTTCACAGAAAGTTAACCAGTTCAGATGCGTGCCTTATGAACTTGTTCAGTGTACATGTCAAAGTAGCATCTTCATTTTTTCCCCCCCCTCTCCCCCCCCAAATTTGGGATCTACATCTTTTCTCAGCAGTCTACAAATACAACATTACAAAATTCATGGAGTGAGCCAAATACCACCAGTAAGTAAAGGCATTCAAGTTTTAATCTTTTTAGTGTAATTGTTGGTAAGAATAACTAATAGGTCTAACCCAGAAGTTACCTTTGTTTTTATTCTTCTTTCATCCATTTCTTTCTGCAATTGGCTGCGTATTTTCCCCATCTGACCTCTTCCATCTCTACAAAGCGTATGTTGTAACTCAGAAGAAAGTTGATGCCGAGATGGGGGTGAGGATGGAGAAAGAGATCGTGGCCTGTTTGGGTACTGTTTTAGATGTGGTGCATCTGTAAGGAGAGGTAAGTGCTTTGGTGAGTATCTAACTTGAAACAAAAAAAATTCCAGTCAAATGCAAGGAAAAAACACCCCCAAACTAGCCAAATCCTTCTACAGCAGAAGAGTGGAAAAGTTTGGCACAAATTAATTCACGAAAAGCTAAAGCCTTTATCTTCAAAATCATCCCTGTCCAAAATCACCTATTTTTTGGATTGTGTGACAGCAGAAGTGCTAGGAGATATCCAAGATGGAAAAGCAAAAGGCAGCAAGACCATGTGAAGGTCAGAGACAGTCTATATACAAGGTTCACAAATATCAGACCTCCATCTTGTAATATAGTGTTGCACATGTGGATTAGATCAAGTCATGATAGTTTTATAGTCTGGACTACACATAGCATGGTTATATAATCCTATTACACCAACACACACAGTGCACACTGTTTGTAAGATACCTCGATGTCCATGCTGTGTTCAGTACAGAAAAAAATACAGTAAAGTGTATTGTGAACAGGCCCTCATTTTAGGATCACACAGTACTGTCAATGAGTTCTCAGCATGTTCTGTACTTTTTCCACCTACTTTCAGCTCTGTTACGTTTACTTTAGTGAAATTTCACCATAATTATTTGGGTGTTAAATGGGAAGTTGGTTGTAATTCTGTTACTGTTGCTCAGGTTTGGATCCAAGAAAGAAAATGCAAGTGAATTAGCACAATACAAAAATCTTCTGGTAAAATATTGATCAGGACAACGTATCTGCTTTACATGAAACAAACACAAAAAGGTTCTGTGGATGTTCCTCTCCATCCTAATACTTAAGTACCATGAAAAAAATTGTTACCTAGCCAAGCTTTCCTTCTACGATAATCCATGACACTGTCACTGTGCTGAGAAAGGTTGTCTTCATCTGTCAACTCTTCTCTGGTACGCTCACCCAAAGCTCTCTTTAACATCTATTGGATAGATTTTTTGTGGGTCAGCTTCAGTAGGCCATTCAATAAAACTTAGAATTTAGATGTTAATTGCAGATTTCCTTTTCATCAATACTTAATTTATGTTCTTGTTTTCCACAATCATTACCAAGGCTAGATTGCTCTGATACCATAAAGAAGAGATTGTCACTTTTGTCACTTACTGAATCTAGTTCATTTAACCTGCGAGAGAGTTTTTCTGACATTTCACGTAGCTCTTGCTCAGATAATTTTTCCTCTGTCTTTCTGTGGGAAACAGACTCTTCTTCAAATAAATCTGTGGGAGAGTTTTCATATCTGCTAAAACAGAAAGTGAATGCAACACATTTCATTTCTATTCAAAAAAAAATTTAGTTGAAGATAAGCATTACATCATACAATTCCAGGTCACTTTGTGTGACCACATTTTTATAGGATTAAGTAAAAGCTGTGTAAATGTCATATTTTATGTATATATATATATATACGTATACACACACACACACATATATATACGTATATACACACACACACTTACTTACACCAGTTAGGAGAAACAGAAAAGATTTCGATTAAAACTGATCTTTTACTGTCTTGCAACCAAGAAGGAAGAGATCTTTTTAGAGAGAGGGGGGAAAAAAGTGTGTGTGTGGGGGGGGAAGTACTGAGTCCTAGCTTGGTTCAGTACCAAAAAAACAAAAAAAACAAAAAAAAACAAAAAAACACACAAACAAAAAAAAACAGAAAAACACAAAAAACAAAACAAAGCAAAACAAAAAAAAAATCCCACAAGCTAACTTGCCTTTTCTTTCTAGCCAGGCATCTTGATTCAGGTCCTGGAGTTTGTGTTACTTGTTCAGTGCCTAGTGAGAGTTCTTCGTGTAAGAGGGAAGTGGATGTGGAAGTTCCATATACCCAAGGAACCTGCAAGAATGAATGAGAGAGTAAGTTAAAATTTCATTAAGATTTTCATGGTAAAGCTCAGAAATATCACAGATTATGTGAACAGAGAGATCCTATCACAAGTTTTATAGGAAAGTCATATTGAACCATATGATCATATATGTTAGTAGAGTGGTAAATAACAATATTGAAATCCGCAGAAATCATGGAATGAGCATACATCTAGGAAATATGAAACTCCGTATTCATTTCTAACACATTATTTTAAACATCAAAATAATTGTGTGATTTCTCACACAAAAGGAATAAATTAACATCATTTGATATCTCAGCAGCTGCCTAAAAGAACTGGTATTAGGTAGAGTAATACTTTCCTCCCTCAGCCAAGTAGATATTAAAGATATCTAGAAGAGTTCAGAAACATATGCAAGCTCCTTCAAGTTCTGAGCTGAGCCAAACAACCTTGAACTGTTTCCCCCCCCCCCCTCTAATTCTATGTTCTTGAGAGAACTGCACTAGAAGGAAGACTGGTGATATTTTAGGATAGAAGCTTAAAAATATGAATGAAACCCTAAAAATCAAAAATAAGGAAGCTAAACTCAGCTGAATTGCATAAGTGGTATCTATGCCTTAAAGGGAAGCAGAAAGACAAAACAAAACAACACAACACAACACACCCACAACATTAAGTGGCATAGCTCAAGCAGTCACAAGAGAAAAATCTACCTCAAAAACAACAACAGATTTTCAGGAGGCAGTATTAACCAGGTAAGCTATATTAATGGCATGGGCTCAGAGGGCAAGAAGAATACAGTATTAGATGAATCACCACATCTCCATTTGGGTGTTCAGTGTCTTGTTAGAATACTGACTATTGAAAATTAAGAAGGAAAGTCCATGTTCATTTTAATAATAAACATCTAATCCATTTCCCTTATTAATGCATAAATTCCATCTATCCTCCACTGTTTGACTGTACAAGTGACAAACTAGTGCTCTAGCATAAGAGTCTAACTTCCTCTGTTTCAAATGAAGCTGTAAATTCTAAATTTTGGTACATATCCTTTTATCCATTAGTATCTCCTTGAGTCCAACAGTAGACAACAAATATAAAAGCTGTTGAAAACATTGGAACAAATGAAGTCTATGAGTACCTCTTGTGGTTACAGAAAGCAAAAAGTGTTTTCTAGAGCAAGCAAATTCCTATACAGACATGCTTTGAGTGGAACGGCACCTGCCGATCAGTGTGTGTATTTTGCAACGTTCTGCTTTTGAAAAGCAAAGGAAGATGCAAGGAAGGAAAATGAAAGAGTATAGCCAGGCAGTTGAGCAATCTTTAAAGAAGGGAGCAAAATCTGAATTTTACTGGAGTCTGAACAACCCCAGAAAAAACAAAATTCTTTTTCTAAATTAGAATACTGATACACTTTAGAGAACGGTAGCTAATACATTTTTTTATCTTTAAATAGAACCAGTATAACTAATAGCTGGTTCTTGGTGATAAATGAGAACTCTGCAGATTGACATTCATACCTCTTGGAGCAAACATCGTATTGAGAAAGAACTAATGTGGTTTATAAACTGTATGTAGTCATAGTCTAACGGTACTATTTCACATTGTACTGACAAATATATAAGTGAAAAGGCTAAAAGCAGGTTTAAAAAAAAAAACCCTAAAAACTTTCACAAGATAATGGGAGAATTAAATGGCAATTCCAAAGTATTGTCTGAACTTCTACAAATAAGGAAAAGATGCAAGAACTACCTTTGCCACATTGTCCTCAGCACCATTTGAGACCACCTTGTCTCCCACTGCAGAAGCAAATGACATGAAAGCATTAGTGGATGGTGTAGACTGCATTGTGCCTACTGATTTGGGAAACAGACAGGATCACCTGTGGAACTAAATTATTCAAAAAGAATGGGATGACAAAGTAACTGTAGTTACACAGTTGTGATATATATCCATTTTAGTAATTTCTTGTAAGTTTTGAGTGTCATGGGAATGCTATGGAAACTAGAAAGGTAACCAGCGTCTCCCAGGCAACAGAGAAAATAAGCACTGAAAACTAGCTTCTAAGCCTTTTCTACAATAGGAACATTTTATTGCTTTTTCCTCGAGCTGAAAAAGGCTTTTTTGGGCCATGTTTAGAACGATTCTGTGCTCAGAATAAGCTCAACCATAGCCATTATCAGGTAGAATCAACTTCTGTAGCATAGATGCATCTTAGTGGTATTAACTAAGAAAGGATTTGAACTGCAGACAGATTATTCTTCTCCAGTGCAGAAAATAATAGCTTAAATTTGATCTATTTTGTTTCCCTATAACAGAGAAATACGAATTTGGCATATGCCCAAATAACCATTTTTACAAGCACTAATAGTTTCAAAGCCCTGTTGCTTGTACTGCTATTAAAATTAAAAGCAACATTGGATGCTTAGAATTGCCCTATAGGAAGCAAAATTTTCTCTCACCAGGGATTTTCCTTGGCAGAGGAACACTACCAGAAATGCCTTCAGATTTTTGTGAAAGTGATGCCTCAGGCTGAAAGAAAATGCAAAAATTTTCTATGAATTCACAGAAGACTCTTGACAGGAAGGTCATACAATAGGTTTGTCTGCATGTGGAAGTCAAGGCTGCTTTTTTTAATATGTATAAACAAATATCATTGTATTGCAAACAGTGTTGTTATATTGACCATAAATATATATAAACCACACACACATCTCAAATTAACTTCTTGTCTGGACATCCAGTGAAGAATGAATTCACAATCCAAGTTTGTGTAATACACTCTGAAAGTAGATCAAACCTGTTGATATGAAGACAAATTCTCACTGACACATTCAAAAGTGTACTTCAGAGCCCAGTTAACTCACATTATACAAATACACTAGAAGGTCTTAAAATGAAAGCAGAATTAATAAATAAAACCAAAGGACAGGTTTCTACTTACTGTAGGAGTTTCTAATCCTTGACTGTTAACCAAAGTTGCTGACTGGCTGTCTGAACTTTGATAATCTCCCCCTACAGGATAATGAGGTCTGGTTTCAGAAGGCTGAAACGGTGGTAGCAAAGGAATAGCTTGGCGTATAGGTTCCCCAAGCTTTTTAGCGCTGGAACTCAAACTCTCTTTCTGAAATTCAGTGGTATGAACAGACTCCGTTGATCCTTAAGAGACAAATATGAAAAAAATCAGAGTTTTATCTATGAAAGCAGAATAGACTAAGTAAGTTAGTTTTGTACATTTTCCTTACACACTAGATGAAAGTATGTAACAGTAACTACCATCTTTGTACCATACCTTGTACTTGTACTTACCATAAGACAGGACTGTATAACCTTTGTGTCTTACTATGGTACTTTTCTTCTGCTTTTAGAGATACATATTGCAGTCTCTCCCCTGTTATGCTACCTTTTTAACAGCACCAAGTTTATTTCATGAGTGCAGAATGAATACACTGCTCAAAAGCAACGGAGTTTACTGCATGGATGTAGCTATGTGCATTCACAGAAAAAAAAAAAGAAACTTAAGGTTTGCTGCCTTTTTGAAGAAAATCTGGTACTTTACACACGTCGGGATMCTTGATCATGTGCAGAATGGGACTTCTGAGCACGGACAGAGACATAATTGGCAGAGGCCAAGGACAACTGAAAAAGATAGCTGTCACCTGCCAGAAGGATTCACCCAGCCCACAGTCCATTCATGGTTATCCAAGAACAACATGAAAGCCACCTACAGAACATGATTTTAGCTGCAAGGAGCTTCCAAGAACACTTAACTTTCAGTATTTGGTTAGCTGAACCACAAAAGAAGCTTCTCCAAAACCTAGCTAAGTAAAAATACCCCAGATCAGGCAAACTCCACTCCCAGGCACACTAAAATACAAAGGCCCAGAATTTCTGAAGGTGTTGTTTTGTTTTAATAGCTACAGTGTTTCCATCCATGGCTATGGTTCTCCCCTACTCCCTTAGTCAAAAGGGATTAGGTTAGATAGCAGAAGACTGGATACTCATGATATTTTTTCTTTCTTTTACAAGGGCTCTTTTGATTTTGGAGAATTGTCTATGTAATGGTACAATGGCCTCTGAGTGTTTAGGTTTCTTCTATTCCCTTGCAATTGTCCATTTATGCTCGTAAAAATTCAAGGAACTGGCATTCTAGAAGTGGTGTTTAAAAAAAACCCAAAAAACTATAAAGCATCTTGTTATGAACTGTTTATTTAGATAAGATATATTGTGCTGATACTTTCATCTGCATATCTGTTGTTCAAAAGCTGTGGACTGTTCTTTTTGCTTCTGACTTTGAGTGAAGTCATATGTATGTGTGCCTATACAGAAATAAGTATTAGAGAGACTTAAATTTGAGGGAAGTTTCAGAACAAAGMGAGGTTTGATTTTGTTACTTTACTTATGTATTTACCAGAGTCCATTGATACATTAGAAAAACAGCTTTTAAAACAACAGTTTTTATAATGCATCTCCAAAGCCTAGAAATGTTACTACAGAGTAGTCTTAAAAGCGTATCTAATTACTGAACTCACCTTCCTCTTTCTCCAAAAAAGATTGAGTGGAATCCCCAAGTCTGATTAATTCATTAGTAGATCCTGATCCATCCACATCACAAGGTGGAACAAAAGTTTCTGACGGGGACCTAAAAGGAACATAAAGCAGTAAAGTGTATTTATTCCAAAAATCTTTGCCTCTTTAGTCCACAAGATGGAGCTGCAGAAGAGTCCTAATTCTACTTCAGTTAGCTAGCTATTATAGTTCAGGAAATAAGAGACCAACTTCCACAAAACAAACCAATGAAGACATCATGAAGATAAATCTAATGTAGTTTCACTAAAATGCAGTCATTTAAAACTAGTGGAAAGAAAAAAGCTTTGAACTTACTTTATTCCATGTGTAAAGTAAATTTAAGGGAAAATAAAAGCCATCTTAACATTCTTCATGAGCAAAAAAATTCTGGATCTAATTTTAGCCCTCTTGCTGCCCAGCAAGAGGAGAAAGTTACCTCACATTCCATTTGGCATATGTAATCAGTATGTTTCCTACTTGCATAGTATTAAAAATATACTAGCTGTTCTACAGAAATGCAAAGAGATAGTCAATCACTGTGTCAGTGAAAATATTTAGAATTGTTCTTACCCTTTAACTGATGAGAGTTTTGAGGGTGGCATAAGTTCACCAACATTACTTTCCAGCTGCTCTTGAGGTGCATTTTGAATTTTGTTATTAGATAGAAAGTTTGCATCATCTGTTAATAATCAAGATGTATTAGTTTTCAGGAAAACTACTCATACCTAATAACTAACAGGTATTATTGCCGATATTATCAAAAACATCTTAAGACTAATACAACATTATAATGGTGATATCTAAAATATGTGTTTTTAAGAGGTCAACTTGTGGTAAGTTTTGAAAAACAATACAA
The DNA here is from genome assembly GCF_003343035.1 of Apteryx rowi. Taxonomy (NCBI): domain Eukaryota; kingdom Metazoa; phylum Chordata; class Aves; order Apterygiformes; family Apterygidae; genus Apteryx; species Apteryx rowi. Next base: position 3,045,513 of record NW_020448974.1, read on the forward strand.
CTATCATATACCTTATTGTTTCAATTACAAAGTCCTTTATTTTTCCTCAAAATAATTAAATACTGTACTTAGGAAAATTAGAGCCACTAACACTTACTGGGTAGCACTACTGGCAGGAGAAGTCTATGAGAAAAAGGAATGAAGCAGCACAAGTGCTGAGGATTGCTACTGCCTCCTTTCTGCCCTTCACAGGGAACAGGACAGGTAGCAATTAATCTCAGCCACCAAGTGCTCTCCCCCTTTACTCACAATGGGCAACAGCCAGCAGTGACAGCTCTTATCAGCTAAGAGACAGGAAGACCAGCACTCAGTTTGCAGCAGCAAGGATGCCTCTGAAGGCTTGAATAGCTTCTCTTCCCCTGTTTACAATTTTTCCTCAAAATAGCCCCTGCTATGGATCTGGCCCTAAGACCACCTTCACAGGGAAATTGAAGCCATCACCTCATTCCCCAGTTTGGCTCCTAGCAAGTGAAAGGAAGGTTTGCTCATTGTTCTAATTAGGACTCAAGTATTTCCCTCCCTCACTCCTAACCATCAATCATTTGACTTACAAGTTAAAAAAAACAAATCAGCACACACATACTAATAAGTCTGGAGTAGGCTTCTGCCACAAAAATGAAGCAGAAAGTATATTCTTTTTATTTTTATTTATATATATATATATATATATATATATATAGTATATACCTTTTAATAAGTTTTTTGGGAAAAACAAAACTTTTCATCATTGTTGCTTAAGAAAATAATGAATGCAAGTACTCAGTTTGGCCACTGAAAATACATTTTTTCCCCTTGTGGTCAGTTTCATTCTCTCTTCTGCATTGCCTAGGTTATAAATAAGGCAAAAAGACCAAACAACTTTGCTACGTTGGAAACACTTCGTTTGATCTTGTGCATCCCAAAATAAGGCTCCACAAAGCTTACATTTTAAGTAGCTATAATTCCCTATAGTTGCTAGTGAAGAAGAAAGGAACTGTTCTTATCTGTTATGGGAACTGTATTCCATCCATGAACACAAAGAACTGTGGTCATGAGACCCTAATAAAGCCCTCAGCAAGCTAACTTGATAGCAGACAAGCTGTCAAGCATAAAAAGATACTGCCCATAATACAGTAGCATGACATAATACCTTGAACCGGGACCTCCATCCACTCACCTCCATTCTGAAAAGAGGCTTCACTGGCTTCTTCTGTAAGATACTCTAACAAACCATCAAATATTTCAAGGAGGTTTCTGATAGATTCCCTTTCTCCTTTCATAATGTTCTCACCTTAACAGAAGATACTATTACATATTAATAATTAGTACTTCATAGAAAGAAAAAAATAAAAGCAAACAACAAAAACAGCTTGAAAGTCTTCAAGAGTTTTCTGGGAAAGACTGCTTGGAAATTCTTCTGAAGATTTCAGCTCAGAAGACAGCCTGGGTCACTGATAGATGCCTAGATCTGTAAGGGTAAGATATCTTAAAAGCTTCCTAAAATTGTGTATTTTCAGTTCTAATAATTCAAAGCTTATTGACACTACACTTGTTTCCATTAAAAAAAAAAAAAGGGAAAAAATATCAGTGTTAGAAATGGCACACTTGGTTCTCAGGAAAAAGAGAAAGCTAGTAGAGAAGGCTGTTGAGACTTACCTATACTGTGGTTGCTTCAGTAGCTGTACTATAACCAAACTAATCTACAATTTCCACCTTCAGTTTTTCAGGGATATTTGATATTTAATACTATTTTCTTGCACATGCTTGCTACACAATGAACTAAGTCTACTGACAGGCAGGCAGGAGTACAAATACCAGCCATTCTGTACAAATATAAAGTATCTCTTGTTACCTTGGTATCAAGCACAGTGTTTCACCTCTGCAGACTACGCTATTTAAGGCTATGCATATACTCCCCCAAATGAATGAAAACTGTAATTTGTGTGCAAAGGACAGATACTACATTGGTCAAGTTTTTACACATAGCCTCTTCAAAATTCAGTATCAAGTACTAAATTCAAGGCTTATGTTTTAAAGGCCAGTCTCCAAATTTTAACTCCACTCAAGAAAATACTGAGTCAACAACAGACTTCAGGTAACATTTAAGCAGACAAGTGAAGTATGATTGTTAACTTTCACGTTTCCTACAGGTCTGTGTTATGCAAGAAGGCTTCTATTTTTTCTCTGCTTGCTGCCTAAATTTATAACCTGATGTCCAAGACAAGGGATCAATATTTTAAAGACATTCATTACAGGTATAAGATCCTGCATACAGGCATGAAAGTGTGCTTGATAAGATACAGCTCTTATAAAAGTTCAGATTAAACCAAACATACATTTACTTGGTGCCTGTCAACATTAATGCAAGTACTCACCAGTGATGTGTGACAAGCTGACCTGCAAGTAGTCCAATGCCAGAGAATCTATTACTGCTTGAATATTATGTGCATCATCCTCTTGGCTTCTAGGAGTAGCTATGAAATCTATTTAAAATAAGCAATATTATAGGATACCTAAACGGATAATTTAACTGCAGATGTTTCAACTAACCTATTTTTAAATTTTCACTTACAAATTAGTATTTTTAATATTTAAATATTATAATTATAATATTTTAATATGCAACTTTATTAGATACTGACTACAAACTTAGAACAGTCATTCAAAGATGTGAGGATTTTATCAGCTGAAATAAAAACTAGTAAAGTATTTTTTCTCCTTCACTCCTAGCCTGCGTGCGCACACATCCCTACCTACCCCTAGTTCAGAACACCAAATTTGAAGTACAGTTTGTCTTAAGCACCTTTCTTCACATATCAGTAACTAGCAGCACTGCAATGTGTTCTAATCTTAATTTGGAGCAGCATTATTCTTAGTTTTGGGCATGTATTCAACAGGTCTTCTACCTCAATTAGCTGCCAGTTAATACAAGGCTATTAAAATCTTCTAGAACAAGAAGTCTTGACACTCCCCAAACACACACAGTTTACCCTAAAGCAAACACAAATATGTGGTTGTATAGCCCTTGCTCAATTGGTGTCACTGAAATCAAATGGAGTTGGGATAAACAGGATCTATATCACAGCTTATCACTTAAGAACATAACCTAAATCTTCAGGTTAGACAAGCAACTGATTTAAAAGAAAAATATAATTCATATCAAAATTAACAGGGACATCAAAATAGTCCAGATAAGGTAGCCTCCCTAGGACCACAGTATGATAATTCTTTAGGAAAATAGTGAATCTACATTTAACGTTGAAATTGGGAGAGCGGAGAAAAGACGTAAGACCACACTATAATCACTTCCCCATTGCATGTGTTTAAGAAAATGCTGCTGTTTAAAGCATGACCCTTGGAAGATAAAAAAATAGTTTCTGACGTGGTTCCTTTGACCTTGTAATAAAGTCAGTGTAAAAGGTTTGCATCCCAGTTAAATTCACAGGAAAGGAGAACAAGCAACTTTGCTTATTTTATACCCTCATTGCCTTTGTAATACTTATCAACTGTCTCATAGGTACCTACTACAAGCAGCTTCATCCCAAAAGCCTTTTAGTACAGTGGGTTTGTCTAGCAGTGGGTTTGTCTAGGATAGGCCAAGAAGTTATAACATAGTAACTAGTAGGTCTAAGTTCAATACAGAAAAGATGGAATGTTTTACCATTTGAAAAGTCAGCCACTACAGTAGTCAGTGTCATATCATCAGATTATTCAGCCACTAATCAGCCATACATGTTAAATGCAGTACGCAACACTTGCACATACTTAAAAGCATTAGATTACTTTATTCGCAATTGTAGTTCTAAGTTCATCTTGATTTTGGTCATTACTAAATATAAAGAGACCCAAAAAAAAAAAAAAATCTGGTTTAGAAATTAATGTTCCTACCTGGTACTTTTTCTCCTAAAATTGATTCATAAAGACGAACAAACACGTCAGCACCACATTCTGAGAGCTGCTTTATGTGCTGGTTTATGTGACAACTCCTTAAAAGATCATTGGCAATATCAACCCAGTCTATTAAGAAAAAAACATTAACAATGAAGCTAAGACACAGGAATAGGACACGGTTAGTTATAATGAAAAAGGTTTAGACTTGGGACTAATCTAATTGTCTGTGGCTCTGCAGTATCTGGTGTATCCCAGTCATGCCACCCCGATCATCCAGACTAGAGAACCTGTTGGAGTCCACCATTATGCTTTCTGTTCTGTGCCCTGCCTTCCCTCAGATGGAAGGATGGATAAAGAGTGAGAAAAGATACATGCCAGCATCTTGGTCAAGTATATACGTAATCAGGACACAACTGGATGTGAGTGCCAGAGGATAGTGAGGTTAGACAGTTTTTTTCTTTCCTGACAGATAAAGGAAACCAAATTTTTCTCTGACTGCATAACTAGGAATTCCAAACCTTGAAAGACTTATCTCCAGCGTCAGTAAAATATTGACATGTATAAATAACATTTATCTATAATTTGATTGGTGATACTAAAAGAACTTTTCAATCAAACCCACCCTTTGCACTACTTTCTCATTGACATCCAACCCTAGGGTGATGATTTAGAGTTCAGAATTTGCCCTTTTGCTAGTCAGAGCATCTTTGAAGACATCATAAATTTAAGTTATAGAGTTTAAGTTTAAGCATAACCTGACAATCTAAATGGAGAATGTAAATATTCATCATTAAAGCTAAATCCTAGGACTGCTTTTATTATTTTGCTGCTCAGATATTACAAGCATATGAAACTGGTCCCCCCTAGTCTCATGATATCTTGAGTGCAATAAGAAGAGTGTGCATATGCAGCCTGTTTTTACCAAAGTGTTCTCTAAAAGTTCTGAATTCAGAGTGGTTTAAAGTACATGTTTCCTCTACAGTTTTCCTTGCCCCACACTGCAAATATTAACTTGGAAAAAAAAAAAACGTTTTTATATGTCCGTTAGTCTGTGGTTTTTTGAAATTTGATTTTCCCCTACATATTCATGTAACAAAGAAAAAAGGCTTTTAACAAGTATTATCAAGGATTTTAAATTGCTAGAAATGGGATAAGACATCCATGCAAGAAAAAAAAGGTATAGTGTTACTACTACAGATACTACTTTGTCCCATTGTTATTCTTGTGTACCCAGGGGAATTACATTTCCACCTATCGAGCCTTCACTCTGATCCAAAAGACACCTTACCCTCACATTTTGTTTTCCGGGGCATGAAACGTTAAAGTAGCATCTCCTACAGTTCAGGTTGACAGGTCCTAGAGAACTTAGGGTTACCCTTTATTTCCAGCTTAAAATTGTCACTACGGGAAAGAGGGGAAGGGACGATAAAAAGCATAAAAAGCCACAAAAAAAAATCCTAAGGAAAAAACAAGTATGAATAAAGTGGAGCGAAGGAAAAAAGACGAGAAGGAGGTGAAAAGGCTGCTCCCCACCTAGCCCCCACCTGTAGGGCACGAAGGCTGGTCACCTCTCCAGCATCCTCGCCCGCCCCACCACTAGGGACGCCCCTCGGGGCGGCGGGGACACGCCACGACCTAGCCCTAACGACGGGCAGGGCACGGCGAGGCGGAGGGACCAGGGAGAAGCGCCCCACGGGTCGGAGAGGGGCGATCTCCTCAGGAGCCCCCTCCCCCGACCCCCCTACCTGTCTCCTCAGAGCTGCCCATGGCGCGGCCGCGCGAGCCCCCGGTGACAGCGCCTCACGCGCACCAACGGACCGGGGRCACTGCCCCTCCCCCCGGTAATTTAAATAGCCCCTCTCGGCGTCCCGCGCGCTGATTGGGCATCCTTCGCCGGAAGGGGCGGGGACTCCCGCTGAGAGACGTCGCGATTAGCTGCGGCTGGGGATGGTCCGCCTCCGCCGGCGTTGCCGTTGAGGGTTGTCTAAGGGCTGGTTACCGTGGAGACGGGGAGGGGTGGGGAGCCTGTGCCTCAGAGCGACGCCGCATCGCGGGTCACGTGGCTGGGACCTCGCCTTCCCCTCCCCCGCGCCGCTTCCTTCCTGGCGCGCGGGGCTGTTGGTGACGAGGCGCTCGGGCGGGCGGGGAAGGGGGTGCCTGCGGCACGCGCCCTCGCGCATGCGTGGAGCCTCAGCGTTGTGGCGGGCGGCGGGTGAACTTCGCCGGGCTGTGTGGGGGCAGCGCCTCGGGCCGCGAGGCGGGCTCACGGCGTAACGTGGCAGTGTAATAAAAAAATATATATATACTTTAACTCGGCCTCAGTTCCGCGGGCAGTTGGGGAGGGTTCGCTGAAGTGGTTCCGCCCTTAATCCCCCTGAAGTGAGGTGATTTTTTTCCCGGATTTTCACAGAATGAGGAGGGGAGAGGGCCGGCTTTGGCAGGCGGGGGGGAGCGGGGGAAAATTCTAGCACTTGACCTTGCGGGGCCGGCCTCGGGATCGTTTGCTAATAGGCGGAGGTGGTATTTACATTAAAAGGGTTAGTGTACAATTGGGGAGTTTGGTTTAAATTAGCAGGTGATGTAGGTTTGCTTGGGAAAATGCCGGGTAACTTGGTGACTTTCGCGGATGATTGGAGTGCCAGAACCTTTATTAGAAATACGACTTAGAAGGTTTTGTCTAGTGAAACCTACTGTACAGCTAGCTGTTAGTTCACAAGTTTTTGAAGGCCTTTGATGATGAAAGCGTATTTTCTTTGTTACTAAGCACAAGTATACAGTGCTGCTTAGGGATTCTGGAATTTCCTTGTTGCCCCAGGAAACATGGATTTCAGTTTGATACATACACAGCTCTGCAAGCCTCCGTTTTACATTGCATATATTGGCTCAAAGAATGGAACAGAGGAAAATAAATGTGTTTAACTTAAAAGGGTGAAACACAAAAATGAGGAAGTTTGTTTTTTTTCAAAGAAGAAACAAGTTACTTGCAGTCTAAATGTGTGCAGATGACATGGAGACTATGAGAGGTTCTGAAGGTTATGTTTCTTTAGGTGAAATTGTGCAGAGTTACGTAAAAAGTAATATGTATGAGGAAGAAACAGCTGTGGGTATACATAAAAAAAGATAGGCCTAATTTAGGTCTTACTTTTGAGAGCCGGTCATGGAATCATCTAGTACTGTTCTTTGAAAACCTTGCTCCAATCTTAGCAGCAATCAAAAAAAGGAAATACAATCATTAGGAAATAATACAAGACAAAACAAGAACACCCTTTTACTTTCCTTATGTAAAACTATATGGGGTGCAGATTTTGCATTCTATGTGCATTTCTTGTCAATAAACTTAAAAGTGACAAGGATTATCAGATGTGTAGAATTGCTTTTAAAGGAGAAATAATTAGACTGCACCTTTGACTTAGAAAAGGGATAACTGAGAAGATATTAATGTCCACAAAAGGTATACATAAAGTGGATAGGAAATTATTATTTACCATTTCTAACAATTCACTTTGTTAGCGCCCCCTTGTTCTTATCAGTCAACATGTTGAAAAAAATGGAAATACTTTTCGGGTGGTGTATATTTAAATTGTGAAACTGATTGTCACAGAATGCTTTAGAAGCTAAGAGCATAAATAGAACAAAAAAAATGCAAAAGAATGCCTATAACTGTCAAATACAGTTATTTTTGTTTCAGAAAAGTCTTAAACCACAGATTGCTAGAAGGTGGGAGGCTATAAAAGGAGGGTGTTGTTACGGCACTTCTTCCTTATGTTGTTTTCATGTGCTATTGGCCACTGCCTGAAAACAGGTGGTCTGGCAATATGGCTGCTTATATTTATGCTTCGAGCCTCATCTTGTGTGTGCTTAAAGCCACAGGTAGCAAGACATTCAAGTTATTCCTCAAGCTAACCAAGCAGGGAAGATAAGCAACCCTAGTCACTTCAGGTGTTTGACATTTATTACACCTGTGCTTTCTAAACAAGCAGCAGTGTCCTTCAGTGCACTGGTGCACTTCTTGTGACCTTTAAATCGCTTTACTAGACCTATTGTGGAATTTGGAAAGATAAAAATAGTGCCTGTTTCCAATCACATGTATTTTAATATTTAGGAAGGTGCCCAGGCAATGGGTAACAGTCTAAAAGAGCTGCTCAAGCAGTGTTTTATCTGTCTACTCTTCTAATTATTTACGGCCAGCTTGTTAACTTCAAGAGGATCTCTGCATCCAGCTCCTTTGGTTTCCTGAAAAGCCTAAGTACGGCTGTGGCTGACTCGGATTGCTTTTAGACCCCCGAGATAAAAACTCCTGCTTGCTCTATGGCTCTGTCCAGTCATGTGTATGTGCGGAGGGAGGTCACTAGTTAGCCAGTTACTGATCTCTCAAGGTGTCAGATCTACTATTTGTCCGGAGTTAAAACCGGGGGGGGGGGGGGAATCGCTGTTCCCGTCAGGCCAAAGCCGCTCGGGGCCGCTGTCACGGGTCGAGCGGGCGCCGCTAGGCCGCGGCCTGCGGCCCCGCGCTACTGCGCAGGCGCGGCGGCTCGCGCCCTTCCCTGCGTGGGCACTGCGAGGGGGAGACGCCTCCCCCCCTCACAGCTGCCGGGCAGTGACGACACAGAGGCCACGCCCCGAAGCGGGAGGGGGACTTCCGCCCGCGAGCGCAGAAGCCGGTCAGTCGGCCGAGCCGCGGCCACGCCCACAGGGGAGGGGGCGGAGGCTCCGTCCAGCTCGGGCCGCTTACATAAAACAAAGGGCGGGTTCGGCGCCTTGCGTCACCAACCGGCTCCCAGCAGCCTCCGCGGCACCCCTTATATAACCGGCATCCGGGCAGCGAGGCGCTCTACATTCAGTGGCCCCCATCAACGGCGTCGGATCCGGCCGTACCTTTCGCTACCCACTTTAGTGACCGGGACCGTCTCGCCACCATCGCTTCCATCGCCATGCCCGGGTATTCCAGCGACAGGGATAGAGGGTGAGTCCGGGGGCCCGGCCGGCGCTAGCCGCCGCCAGCGTCCGGACTCTTAGACCGCCTATGGGGGTTTTGGCTGTTTTTTTTTAGCCGTTTAAAATGGCGGCGAGGCGTGAGGGTTGGGCCTGGAGCCCTTCTTCTCAGCTCTTGTCGTCTCCAGGGCTCCGGAGCTTCGCGACGGGAGCCGGGGGGGGAGGGGCGAAGGAGGAAATGGCTTTAGGAGCTCTCGGCGCCGCTGATAGCAGTCACCGTGTGCGGGTGGCTGCATAATCCAGGGCGGGGGCTAAGTCCGTCCGCCTCTGCGGAGCCTCTGACCGCTTATTAGGGGTGCGGTCGGGAAAAGGAGAATCGGAATCGAGCCCTCTCTGGGGAACACCCCGAGTATGGATGGCCCCAACAGAGCTCGATTCTTGTCCTTCCACACACCCTCTCCCCACGCACCTCGGCTGTGGGGGCRGACTGAGGAGTGGCGGGCTGGCTGGAGGTTTGTGGGTCAGTGGGTTGGCCGGGCGCTTCGTCGATGCCGGAGAAGCCTTGGGGGAGCTCTCGGTAGGGCGGTTCCCTTCTCTCCCTTCCCCCTCACCGGGGACGGCGGCTYTAGCTGTTGCTGGCAGAAGCCGGCCGGCTCCCGCTTTGTGTTGTGTAAGCGGATGTTAATGGCCGGCCCCGCCATGCGGTGACTGAGGGGAAATCAAAATGCCGGCTGCTGCTGCTGCCTTTGTTCCTCCTCCTCCTCCCCCCGCCCAGCTCAGACTCTAAAATGGCAGCGGCTGGAAAATGTGGCGTAGACAGAAATGAGAGACAAAGGAAACAGCGCTGGCAGGAAGCAGCGGCCACTCAGCCAGGTCCCCTCTGGGAGCGCTGTGTTGTGTTGGGAGGATCGCTCCCAGCTCCTGCCCAGCCAGGAGTGGGGTGCAGTCGGGGCGAGGGAGGGAGCACCCCGCTCGGATCCGGCTTAGCGGTCCTCGGTGTGCGGGTACACTTTGCTTAGGGCCGTGCTCCAGAGCYGCGAGGGTAGGCTTTTGAGACAAGCCTCTCCTGAACGAAAGGACCTAACCTAAAATGCATGACCTCGTGAAAACATTGTTACCGAGAGGAGCCAGTCCTTTGGGGTACAAAAGCAACCGTTTACGGGAAAGTTGTCCCGAGATGTCATAACTGCCCCTACTCACTTTCTGTAGGCTGACACACAATGGCAGTGTCACTTGTGTGGAAAACCATTTTGATCCTGGGGGTTATACAGACGTTTTAATGTTCTTACTATGTTGTAGCTTGTTAGTAAGTGTCTCAGCTTCATTTTGTGCAAACTGCAAGGTAATGTGTTACTGTAGTGTCAAAATATGGCTTATAATTAATAAACTGTGGCATCTGTAACTTTGGTATGTTTTTGGAGTCTTAGTATGATGTATGTGAGGCTTATAAAACTGAATTGTCAAGTTACAGTTTGGTTGTCAAGATAATGATCCAGTCATACATATATGAAAAAGAGCAAAAAGTTACTCTTGGATTCTATATTATGGTGTATTCTTCTCTAGGTTTGGAGCCCCTCGTTTTGGAGGAAGTAGAGGTGGACCTCTCTCTGGAAAGAAGTTTGGAAACCCTGGGGAAAAGCTTACAAAAAAGAAATGGAATTTGGATGAACTGCCCAAATTTGAGAAGAACTTCTATCAAGAACATCCTGATGTAGTTAGACGTACTGTGGTATGTACCCTATCCAACTTGTGCAAAAATAAACAAATAAAGTACAAACATGCTGAGGGTCATGGGGCATGGATGAGGTAACTTAAAGGATAACTTTGGTATTAAAGCTTATTTCCAATCACGGGGTTTTTGTCTTGCAGCAAGAGGTTGAACAGTACAGATCAAGCAAAGAAGTCACAGTCAGGGGCCATAACTGTCCAAAACCAATTATAAACTTCTATGAAGCTAACTTTCCTGGTAAGTGCAGAATAGTGTACTGATAGACTTCATCTTAATCAAGCCTGGAAAAACTAAGTTAATAAGTTCTAATTTTCTCTTCAAGCAAATGTCATGGAAGTGATTCAGAGGCAGAACTTCACTGAACCAACTGCTATTCAAGCACAAGGATGGCCTGTTGCCTTGAGTGGACTGGATATGGTTGGAGTAGCACAGACTGGATCAGGGAAAACACTGTCTGTAAGTTTTGATTGTAACTTAGAATATTGCTGAACTTCAGCAGTGACAGTGTTGCCTGACTTCATTTGGTCTGAACACTTCTGGAAAGAGACTGTAATGAGATTTTTTTTTTTTTCCCCCTCCCTCTCCAAACAGTACTTGTTGCCTGCCATTGTGCATATAAATCATCAGCCATTCCTAGAGCGAGGAGATGGACCTATAGTGAGTATTCATAAATGAAAGGAGATCTTAATTTAAAAAAGAATGTGGATTTGTTACAGTCTACTTRTCCATGCTTATGTGAGTACAGAATGCTTTCCTATATCATAGCAGTATTGTATTTCTCATCATGAATAAAGTGGTTTCATGCTTCAGTAGTCTCCCAAGATTGTTTTGTAAGCTCAGATTTATTTATTTTTGTTTAAAGTTTTGCAGAACAGGGCTAGATGCCCTGTTTTGGAAATAATCATCCCCTGGAAACTGGTGACTTCCAAATACACTACCTAACCACACAGCATGGGCCAGTGTCTGGTGGCAGTTGAGATACTAGTTTACTTGGCTTTCTAGTTCTGTCTATTCAAATAAATCTTTTATTTATATTCTGGTGATAGCATAGTAGTATGTAATGGTCTTTCCATTTAAAACTTTTGTGTAAGACTAGAAACTTTGTTTCTTCATATAACTACTGAACTAAAAGCTGGACATCCTATTTCTAGTGTCTTGTGCTGGCACCAACTCGTGAACTGGCTCAACAAGTGCAGCAGGTAGCTGCAGAATATAGTAGAGCATGCCGTTTGAAGTCTACGTGTATTTATGGAGGTGCTCCAAAGGGACCACAAATTCGTGACTTAGAAAGAGGTATGGATAAGCCTTGATGCATCTCTCTGAGGCAATGTGGACACTACTTCAGCTGACTTACTGTTTGTGTTTTAGGTGTGGAAATCTGCATTGCAACACCTGGAAGACTTATAGACTTCTTAGAAGCTGGAAAGACCAATCTCAGGAGGTGTACTTACCTTGTACTTGATGAAGCTGACCGAATGCTTGACATGGGATTTGAACCACAGATCAGAAAAATTGTAGATCAGATCAGAGTGAGTATAAGTGGTATTTTTTTATATATATATATATATATATGTAAGTATTACATAAACATGTGTGACTGTGTTCTTTAAAAACAAGATCAGTACAGTTAACTCTTCTGGGCTTGCCTGGGTAGGCTTTTTTTTTGTTTTTTTGGTTTTTTTTGACTGGGTATTTGGCTCAACTTTGGAATTTTGTACTAACCCAGTCTCCTTCTCTAGCCTGACAGGCAGACTCTGATGTGGAGTGCAACATGGCCAAAGGAAGTAAGACAGCTGGCTGAAGACTTTTTGAAAGAATATGTACACATCAACATTGGAGCATTAGAATTGAGTGCGAACCACAACATTCTTCAGATTGTGGATGTGTGTCATGATGTAGAGAAAGATGACAAGTAAGTAGTCAGTGGGGACAAAATGTTCATAGCAGTACATATATATTTTTGAAGTGAATTGATCTTGAAGTTTTGGCACTGGTCTGATACTGCTAAATAAAAAAACCTCAGTATCATAGTCAGACTGGTAGTGAAACAAGCATGCACAGTACAGCGAGTTGATCTAAGTTCTAACTGTCACCTTTTCAAAACAAGGCTTATTCGCTTGATGGAAGAAATCATGAGTGAGAAGGAAAACAAAACAATTGTTTTTGTGGAAACCAAAAGACGGTGTGATGATCTTACCAGGAAAATGAGGAGAGATGGGTAAGTAAATAGTAGCTTGAACTTCTGTCAGTTACTCCAACAGATTGTAAACAAGCTCTTGAGCCTTCATGAACAACAACTTGACACCATGCTGTCATAACTAATACAGCCCCACCAGGTGTCAGTTAAAATGCTAAAACTATTTCTAGAAGCTGTGTGAAAGGAACTAACTTGGAAACTTGCTTTTGCTGACCAATGAAACTACTCAACTAATATTTCAAGTTTGATCAATCAATTTATGTATCTTTCAGGTGGCCAGCAATGGGTATCCATGGTGATAAAAGTCAGCAGGAGCGGGACTGGGTTCTAAATGGTGAGTATTTTAGTGATTTCTTTAACTGTATTTTCCATGTTGGCTGATAAATGAAGAAACTGATGAGCTGCTTCTGTTACAGAATTCAAACATGGAAAAGCACCAATCCTGATTGCTACAGATGTTGCATCCAGAGGTCTAGGTTAGTACAACTCGTAATGCCAGTTGCCCAAAGTTATTTAAAGAAAGTCTATTGCTTTCTTTAACCTCTGCATTTTTCTAAGTTTTCTTCACATAAAGGTGCAGTCTTTGTGGCAAGGCCTAGGCATGACAATCGGAGGACTCGAGGGGGATGGAGGACTAGTGGAAATGATCGGCTGGCTGCTTCCAGTCAAATAGAGAGGTGAAAGCTGAGAGCATTGTGTGCCAGTAATCTTCAAAAGGCAAAGATCATCCTTTAAACTACTACCCCATAAACTGTTCTCTCATGAAATAAGCAGTTGCATTCACAGTTCACTTTGCCCTGGTATTTCTCTTCTCTCCATGCTTTGCATGATTTGCCATGGTGCAGTACTGTTAGTTTTGTGCATATTGTTTGCTGTGATCTGTGGGTCTTTGAATTTCAGTGAGTTTGCTGAAATGTCGAAGAAAATAATTACAAACTTCAATGTTCAATGAAAATTTTTTTTTTTCAACCATGAAATGGAGAGAGCAGCTTTAAAATGTACTAAGCCTTGTACAAATTGGTGAGTACTGGCACATGAAATCTGAGAAAAAGTCCACCTCTCACTTTAGCAAGTGGGGCAGGAAAGCAATGGCTTTTCTAAATGCCTTTGAAAGTCGAAGTTCCTCCACCTTTACATAGTCGTCATGTCGAGACCTGCCAGAGAGAGACACATTCTCAAGTGAACCCTGGCTTCTTGGAAGCGCTTGCCTAGACGAGACACAGTGCATAAAAACAGCTTGGTGACTTTTGGGGGACAGGTATGTTTTTCTTGCAGCTGCAGTTCAAAGGTCTTGGCAAGACGAACAGTGTGGCCCTTTTTTTTTTGAGCTTCTGATGAGTGTGTATGTGAAGGACCTTGTGTGTTTTTACTCTAAGGTCCTCAAATGAGCACATGAAGAGGCTGCTGTGAGCTTTAGTGGCCCTACTGCAAGAAGCATTCAGATGTCACTTGATGATTTGTAAAGGGGACTCTTGAGTTGGGATTGACAAGCAAATGCATACTCCTTTATGGTAAGGTTTTGGATCACAGGGTGGGTGTAAGACGGGAACAGATGGAGTGTGCATAACTTTCTCTTCCACAATATTCATGCAGAAATGGATAATTCTAACAACGTTCTTTGCAGCCATTATTTCCTTTAAAGTACTATTGTCTAACGTTTATCTCTGATTTGGCTGTTGTGGTGTGCAAAACTTTGTACATTGCCTTTTGCCACACTGCAACACTTTACAGATGTGGAAGATGTGAAATTTGTCATCAATTATGACTACCCTAACTCCTCAGAGGACTATATCCACCGAATTGGACGAACTGCCCGCAGTACCAAAACAGGCACAGCATACACATTCTTTACTCCTAACAATATTAAGCAAGTAAATGACCTCATCTCTGTGCTTCGGGAGGCTAATCAAGCCATCAACCCCAAATTGCTTCAGTTGATTGAAGACAGAGGTTCAGGTAAGTACTGCTGCTAACCACAGTCCATAGCTTGCTTCTCAAAACACACTGGAAACTCAAATTACACCTCCAACCTCTCCCTAAAATGGAAGTTGAAGGTGGCTTAGGTGCTTGTTATGCTGACCTGAAAAGGTATTTATTAACAAAAAAAAAAACCCTACACTCTATGCGTGTTCTGTGGAGCACCTTTTAGTGCACCGTGACTAATGCTGGTCAAAAATACACTTCTGACTTGAGTTACTTTGAAGTAATATGCTTGACAGGGCTTGTTTCAGTGTTTTTTTTTATTTTTCCCCGTGGCTGGAAAAATGCATGGAGTGAACAGTGTCCCATTGGCAAGATCAGAGTGACTTTTTGTCTTCATGCTACCACTTACATTACAGGAGAGAGCACTTGTCTCAAAGTATGGCTTTGTCTTCTCCTGGGTTAAATTGACACCTTGTTCTATCCTAACGGTCCTCAGACTTTGTACCTAATGGGTCTACATTGTAACTGGAAGGCTTTCATAGTAGGCGTGTCTTGCTGGGGCCGAAACAGAAAGATATCTTTTATTTTTTTGGATTCATTGATAGTCAGGGGGCTATAAGTTTAAATTCATTCAGTAGACTAACCTAAAATGCAACCTTATTATATATAACTGTGGTCTTGTGTTTTTTTTTTGTTTTGTTTTTTTTAATAGGTCGTTCCCGAGGCGATCGACGTGACAGATATTCTGCGGGCAAAAGGGGTGGATTTAGTAGTTTTAGAGAGAGGGAGAACTTTGAGAGAAATTATGGTGCACTAGGAAAGAGAGACTTCGGAGCAAAAGCTCAAAATGGGGCCTTCAGTGCCCAAAGCTACAGTAACGGAACTCCTTTTGGAAAYGGTTTTGCAGCTGCAGGCATGCAAGCTGGCTTCAGGGCTGGTAACCCTGCAGGAGCTTACCAGAATGGCTATGATCAGCAATATGGAAGTAACATTGCAAATATGCACAATGGCATGAACCAACAGCAGTATGCATATCCTGCCACTGGTGCTGCTCCTATGATAGGTTACCCAATGCCAGCAAGTTATTCTCAATAACTTAGTGTATTTAAATGTCTCAGTTTTTCATAATTGCTCTTTATATTGTGTGTTATCAAGACAGGATAGTTATTTAAGAAATGGGAAATGCAGAAATGACTGCAGTGCAGCAGTAATTATGGTGCACTTTTTTCGCTATTTAAGTTGAATATTTCTCTACATTCCTGAAACAATTTTTAGTTTTTTGTACTAGAAAATGCAGACAGTGTTTTCAAAGTAAATGTACAGTGATTTGAAATACAGTAATGAAGGCAGTGCATGGCCTTCCAATAAAGATATTTGAAGACCGAATTTTCTTTCAAATGGCAATTTTCTCAACATGTGCACAACTTTACATTAATAGAATGTCAAATGTTTTTATATTAAATTCTAGAAGGGTTTCTCAAATGTGTCTGATTAAGCAGTTAAGATAAAAGCATATACAAAAAACAGCCTTGCCTTGATTGGACTAGATTGCTTAGCATGGCAGGCTCCACTTTAAGGGGGAAGAAAATTAAAACTGGCTTCTAAACAACTATTGGAAACAGTACTCTTCCCTGCCTAACTAGAGTAGGGCCACTTTTGGAAAACATCCATTGGAGTAATGGTATAGCTAAAATCTTGCTAACCAAAACTCTGCTGAAGTGGTGTTGCTAATGAGCTTCTGGGACAAATGTAGGAATTTTTTTCCTTTTTTTTTTTTTTTCTTCTTTGCAGCACCATAAGTGTCTCCTTCACATGAGCAAACGTGCAGACTAGGCTTGAGTGTAATGTACCTACAGCTGTCAGGCCTTGTGAGTTAGCATGCAGGCTTACTATGAGCTTCAGAGATACGGGAAGATCTTAGTATTAAAACTTCAAATTACACTTAAACTGGTATTGAGCAGTGATTTCTTTATGGAAGTGGGGGGAGGGAACTGGGTTACTTTTCAGTGATCAGAAGCTTCGACATTCTGCTTTGGAAAGAAAAGCAACTGTTTTTTCCAACATACTTCAYAGATTTCCATCCCCCCCTCCTTCCCCCTCCCTCCCTCCTGAGATTAGCAGTACATGCAAATAAATACTCTCTAGTCTCAAAGCAACACGCATGCTGAGCAAAAACAATGTTCTAAAGCATCTCCCTGATTAGATGCGTAGCTGGAAGCAAACAAGCACTTGATGCTTTCAAGTGTAGTAGCTTAAAATTCCAGTTAATACTGACCTTCAGTTCCCTCCTCCCACTTGTTTCTTGTTTATCAGTAACAATGGTAAGCTTTAGTTAAATGCTTGTAACTTAAAACTATTTAGATCCAGATCTAGTACTGTCAGTGTGAAGTCCAGCAAATTGATCATTGCTCATCTTTGAAACTTGAGGTATTTGCTAAGTTTCTAGATCAACTACCTGAAACTAAAAACACATGTAAAACTTGTTTCTGTTTAAAATTTTACTTTTGCTAAGAATACATATATTTATATATAGTTATATATTTAAAAAAAATTATTGTTTGTAAATTAAAGCTGAAAGACTCAGGTCTTTCAAAATAAAATGAAGTGATGCAGAGAGCTTTTAAATAGCCTCTTTCTCCCTTTATATGGGAGATAGCACCAAACAAATTTGTTAAAGTGAAACCCATACGAGCATGTGTAAGTCACACTGGTTAAAAAGGATGTTGAAAGCTTAAGCAGGAAAGATTGGGAAGGTGTGCACTTCATTAATGATGTATTTTAGTAGACTTTTTTCAAGGCTATAGATTCCTGATGGACATTTGTGGAATTAGGTGGAACTTGGCACCTGCCAAAAACTAGTCAGCTACCTCTAGAAGGTGAAGTAACTGTCAAGCTCAAATGGAGTTTGACCATCTTGCTTCTAGATGTGATGTAGGGTACTGGGCTGGTATTTGTTGTCTCCTCTCCCCCCCCCCCCCCCAAAACAAGTGTCCTTTAAGACGCATCTGGGGAAATAAAGAGGATGATACCTTGAATTTTTTAGCTGCATGCTGTGTATTGCCTTCTGGTGTTTCTGAATGAAAATGGGGTAGGGGAAATGCTTCCTTAGGGAAAGGTCTTGCTCAGTGTAGTGCAGGCCCTCCCCTGATATATGCAATGGTGGAAGTAAAAGGAGCTATGCTAAACAATATTGTTTTGGTTCTGGGCCAGATCTAGTGCTAAAACTGAACTGAGGGCAGGTCTGCACTGTAAATAATTGCGATGCAGTATTCTCCAGGCTGGGTCAGGACAGCAGGCTTTAAACTGGATTAATTTTGCTTAGAAGTTGCAACTTTGTGACCACCAGTAACAGAAGTAACAAGCAGCTGACCTAGTGGCCTACTAACAAGTTGTCTTTTCAGCTCTCAGTCTCACTCCTGTGGGACTGAGTGTGCAGAAGAGAGCCCATGCTGAGATTATTCCAGTTCACTGGGCCTTAACATGCATGAATTTTTCATGACAAACAGCACACTGAATGTTTTGTCCTCTTTTAAGCTCTGCCTTCTGGCACTGGTACAAAGCCGTGATTAAGCATGCATGGAAATTTCCACTGCTCTACTGCTGCACCAGGCGGCCGGCTGGAAACTTCAGCAGCGCTATCGAGGCCCTGGGCTTCCCCACCCCGTTACAGCAGCAGAACGCGCTGTTGTAAACATGAGATTTCATCTCTGCGGTTTCGACGCCTCCTGGCTAGAAAGCCCCGAGGCCGCTCCGAGGAGATCTGCGTTTGCGCTTCCCCTAGACGCCGGCCTTTGCACCCCACGCCTGCGAGGCCTGACTGATCGCCCCAACCCCCCCCCAAGCGGGCAGCTCGCAGCCGCCGGGTCCCGGCCCGGCGCCCCCTCTCCCCTCCCCGGCCGCCTGGCGCCGAGTGAACCCGGGTGGGCCGGAGAGCGCGAAGCAGCCGTGAGGGGGCCGCGAGAGACGCCCGCCCCGCGCGGGAACCGAGCGCCGCCGCCGCTGGGCGGGCCGGCAGCTGCGCATGCGCGCTCCGCGCCTCACCGCTCCTGCGCGCGCAGCCGTGGCGCGCGCGGCGCATGCGCGGTGCTCGCAGCGCCCCTCCCCCCTCGCCGTGTGAGGGAGGGGAGGAAGATGGCGCTGGGCTGCGGCCAAGGGGCGCGTCTGTGCGGCCGGGCTCGCTTGGGGCGCCCCGCGCTGAAGCGGCGGGCGCCGGCTGCGGGGTCCCCGGCGCGGCCCTACGCGGCGGGCGGCGGCGGCGGCGAGGCGGCGAGCGGCGAGGCGCTGCTGGAGGTGTGCCGGCGGCGGCACTTCCTGCGGGGCGGCGCGGAGCCGCGGCCCTGGCGCGCCTACCTCAGCGGCTGCCCGCCGGGCTTCGGGCCCCTGGGCGTGGCGCTGCGCGGCAACCTGGCGGCGCAGTGGTGGGAGGCGGTGGCCGCCTTCCGGGAGCAGGTGTTCGCGGCGGACGCGCCGCTGCACGGCCCCGCCGGCCCCGGCGCCCCGCTGGCGGGGGATGATCTCCGGCTGGTGCCCTCCGAGACGCTGCGCGAAGCCCTCCGGGGCGGGGGCCGGGAGCCGGGCGGCCCCTCCGCCGAAGAAGTGCTGGGGGCCGCGGGGCTGCTCCGCGAGTCGCTGCTTCCCGGTAGGTCCCGGGGCCGGGGGAGGCTCTGGGCCGCCCGCTCGCGTTTCGCTGGCAGGGAGCGAAGCCGCCGCGTTGTTTCTGGCCGTGTCAGTCCACCGGCTGGGAGCTGGTGTCCTTTCCACGGACCCGAGCGGCACGAGTGCCTGAACGTGCATCTCGCTCTTCGCGCGTTTAGGAAATGGGCTCATTAAAATCACAGTTGCCAAAGTACCCAGAGCAATCGTGCTGTACAAGCCGCTGACCTAATGTTTGCACAGCATGAAAGCTAATTAGACCGCATGTATAAATGGACTGTGTAGCACAGGGATCTTAAATTCAGTATATGATTTCACTATAATTAAAAAATTAAAGTTCTTCCTGTGGCTGCTAAAATTAATTATTTGTCTTTTGACAGGTGCTTTAGCACAGTATGTTAACTGTTTAGAGTTGGTAAACAAGAGACTGCCTTGTGGCCTTGCTCAAATTGGAGTATGTTTTCACTCTATTCCAGAAAGTGAACAATACAATGAAAACCTCAGCAGGTACAGTAATGAAGAGTGATTAATCCCTTTTTATACTTAAACCACTTCTTTGAATATGTTTTGCTTTTGGATTATATTTGAACACTGTCTCTTGCTTTTTTCCTATTATTTTTGAAGGAGTTAATTTGCTGACCTTGCTATTGTTTAAAGAATAGGCGAAAGGACCACGTCTTCCCTTGTATGGTTTAGCTCTGCCAGAACTGCAGGACAATGGCTTGATTACTGGTTACGTCAGAGACTCCAATGGTGGAGAAAGGTATTTGCTTGTGCTCTTCTACTGTTTTTAAGATAGGAAGTCTTGGCCTTCCTGTCCCCCCCCCAGGGGGACTGGACTTAATGATAAGTTTTTTGTAGCTATATTGCCAGTTGTTCATCACTGAAATGCATGTATTTCTTGCAAGAAACAGAAAAACTGCTTAAGATTATGACAAATCTGTTAAGTAGTTCATAACATGACTTGCAGACAGGCAAATGTTTTGCTTTTGTACATGATTTGAGATCAAGGTGCTATAAAACAAAAGTGTTTTGGGTTGTGATTTATAAAAAGCACGTGGTACTTCAAGCTAAAGCATATCATGGACTTCCGCTTGCCTTACAGATTTATTTGTTGTGATTAATATAGCATACATAGTAATGGGTCACCTCTTATATCTTTAATTTTCAGTTTGCGATAGGCCCATCTAACTTCAGCAGCAGTGACTTTCAGGATGAAGAAGGAAGAAGAGGATTTAATTTATGCTATGACTTTCCTTGGGGGAAGGAAGCAATAGAAACATTGATAAATCTCGGTGATACTGAACTGTTACAAATGTATCCAGAGGATAGATCAAAATTACTTGTAAGCCTTAACTTAGTTTTATGATATTAAAAATGTTTCTTGATTAAAAAATGATGCGTGAGAGAAATGATTTTTTTGGTGATCCAGTTGCTTGAAGTGTGACCATCTTTTTATTCTGTTGTGGTAAAAGCAATATAATTGGTACTTTGCAATCAGACCTCCTTTGGATGATCTTATCATTGCAGATAAAATAGGCATGGAAGCTAAATAATTTTTGCATGGAGTTAATTCTGTGAAATTAGAAATGAGGTATATTGACAAGACAGCTGTTGTCAGTTGCATAGTCTTTATTGGTGAGCTGTTGTTAAGACAAACTGTGTGTTTCCTTGCTAAGTTCACGTCAAAAAGATTCTGTAAATGCTTCCTTTTATAGCTTGTCCCATTCCATGCTTAGAAGTACTATGTATGTGGCTTAAAGAATCATAAGCTGTGCACGTGGCTTTATAAAAGTTATCACATTCRATAAGACAAAAGGGGGAATAGAGCGGAGGGAAACTGCTCTACTGAATATATTGGACAGGGGGAACATGCCAGTCATCTTAATTTCTGTTTTTGCAGCTTTCTTATTTTTTGTACAGAAGTTGGAAAATATGGCACTTGTTAGGTGAGGTAGTGATTTCTCAAAGCGTGGAGACAGATTCTTGTGGTCACTTGGAAGTAATCTACACACTTCCAAAAGAAAATGCAGTTTCAAGTGTATTGCGAGTAGATTTAAATTTATTATCAGAGAGTAGGGACAAGAAAATATGGCATCTTCCTCACATGTCTTACTTTCCCCAGTGTTACAGTCTTAACTAGTTATTATTACACTCTAAAATTGCCAGTAACTCTTTTTAAATATATGTCTGACTGTATTTTAAATGTGATAAGGGTGCTTGAGATCAATGCTTCATTACACATTTAAAGTAAACAGAAGACCCTTTGAGGCAGTGTTTGAGGTATCCCTCTGTGGGTTTTTTTCTTCTCAGGGCCGAGATGGAAGGAAGAATGTTATTCCTCATGTTCTGTCTGTGAGTGGAAATCTGGACCGAGGAACATTAGCGTATCTCTTTGATTCTCTACAGCTAGTTGAGAATCCATTAATGAAAAAGAAAAATTCACAGAGAAAGGTAACTTTCTGTAGAAAGCAGAGGAAGAACAGATGGTGGATGAAGGGTCCAGGTCTAAGTACAAAACTTGAATAGAAAAAGTCACACCCCAGGTCAACACAAATATATCCGTAAAAGCCCCAGGATAGACTGAACTAGCCAACAGTGAAGTGCTTTTGTTAGTTTAGAGCAGAGTGTTGGGTGCAACCTTGTTGGTCAGCTGTTGTGGTAAACTTAAACAGAGACATCTCCCTCTCCTTTCACATCTCCATTCTCTGTTCCCTTCCCCAACAGGTGCAGACAGAACACTTTTTACTGATAGCAACAGACTGGGCCCATGGTACTGCCTTTGCAGTCCTTCCTACCCACATACGCAATTTTTTCTCCTATTCTGAGGTCTTTGCTTCTCTCTGATGCTTAGTGGGCTGTTGTAAGTGATGGTGGAGTTATGAGGAACAATGTAGTTGCTAAGTGGGAGAAAGGATGTTTGGGGAGGCTTCTTCCAGCAGAGTTTGCAGGTTGCTAGAGAAGAGTAGAAAAAGTGGGTCAGAGATGGTAGTGGGTTATTTTTCTCAAGGACCATTATTAACTCTGCTTCTACGGTGGTTTTCTGGAGTTCCCGAGTGCTAGCTTTCAAACAGTACTTGTTACTCAAATAAGTGTTCTGTCTCCTTTAAGAATAGGCGGTAGACTGGATGTGAAGTGTCTAGTGGGCTGTCTCTTGGATCTCTGGCTTTATCATAAAAGATGATGCAGCTCTGCTGGCAAAGCTTCATTTTCTTTACAGCACTCAGCTGACGCAGAATAATTTCTGCCATGGTAATGTAGCTGGCATGTGTGCTRGTTATATCAAGTATGATTTGCTTTCTTTCAGGTTATGATTTTGTTCTATGAGACAAATTATGCATGTTTAGAACCTTTTCTAGCAAAGCTGCTTTTTCATTCAGTAAAAAAAATGAAAAAATTTCAAATGGCTTTTTTAATATTCTGTAGTTCTGTTTAAATGTATTTAGTGTAGATAGTAATCTGTCACTTTTTGTAACATTAGGTACTTAAGCTTCACCCTTGTTTAGCACCTATTAAAGTGGCCTTGGATGTAGGAAAAGGTCCGACAACAGAGCTGAGACAGGTATGTTGTAAGAAAGCATTTTAATTATGAGCATGTTGTCTTCTGTTATAATTCTTACAGTATTTACATTTGGGGAAAATCGTGCTGCTACTTTGTGGTTCTTGGAGAGTCATGTTTGCATAGGTTCAGTAGTGCTTCCACTGTGTAGCTTGTGAGTTTTGGCGCAAGGAGTACACCATGGAAAGTGGGAAGCAGATAACCTGCCTGGCTTTAATGTACTCCTTTTACTATTAATAAAGTTGATACTAATTTTATGCAAAATGGAAGAAAATAAAATCAGCTTAATCTTGCATAATTACATAATGTGGGTTACATCTTCAGAAGGCTTTTTGTTTGTTTGTTTTTTAAGTCAGTTATGTTTAAGAAATACACACAGAAGGGAGAAAACTTACCTTGGCATATTTTTTAAATAAAAATGGAGATCTAGCTGCCAAGTTGCTTTCCACTTTGCGCTTGTTTTAGCCAGTAAATTAATACCAGTTAGGAATGCTAATATCACACATACTACAGTTTGAATGGCTTCTTTGTCTAGGATTTCAAACCCTCAAAGACTGTCTCTTACTTCTGTTTTTAAATAAACACAGGTTTGTCAAGGATTATTCAATGAACTGTCAGAAAACAGAATTTCTGTATGGCCAGGATATCTTGAAACCATGCAGATATCTCTGGAACAACTTTATACAAAGTAAGGAAAAATAGTGTTTTGTAAATTAAACTATGAAGGTGAAAGATGAGATTCTGTGAACTAGTGAAAATAAACCAGTTCTCAATAAGCAGTCATCATGTGCAGTAGCCAAGTGGCTGAAGGCATGTATTCAGAACCATACATTTAAACTTGATTTTTTTTTTTTTTTTTTTTAATGAAGAGCAATGCCAGGTAGTTCACTTAAGAATTAAATGAACTGTGCATCTTTCATACTTTTCCATTGCTATTGCTGTTGCTCTTGAACTGTGAAGTGCCTGTTAGAGACCTTCCTATGAAAATAAACTTCTTAAGATGAGTCATTAACTTGCAGAACTGATTTATTTTCCATTTTTGCATCTGGGCTGGCATCTGTGTTTCATTCTTAAGTACTGTTTCAAATCACACACCATATCTGGCCTTGATCCTAAAGTTTTTCAAGCCTGGAATGATTACTAATGGTATATTTGATGGAATTCTTTGTGCAGATAAATAATATTCCAGTAAGTGATCCATACACAAGTTTCAGGCTGATCAGGAGTGAATTTTGAGCATATCAATGAATATTTTTTTCCCTTACAGAAAACATATATGAATAATTGTTCATGTACAGTAGTTTTCAAAGTAAGCCTGGTTATTAAAAAATAGAAAAAAGATATTCTGCTTCTACAAAAATATACATGTAATAGGTTGTTGGATAAAATTCTCTTTATGTTCTGAAGTGACTCAATAACTTAAGGAAATTTATTGAGAAATAAAGGAATGGTAACAAGAAAATGTTATCTTCACTCTTGACTTAGTACAGTGTAACAAAAATAAATATTTACAGCATATGGTCATTTGTACATAACTTATCTCAATTTTTCATACACCAAAAGCAGTAACAGGTGTGCTGATCTCTTTTCAGATATGATGAGATGAGCGTTCTCTTCACCGTATTGATAACTGATGCTACTCTGGAGAATGGAGTGGTCCAGCTGAGAAGCAGAGACACCACCATGAAGGAAATGATGCACATTTCTAGGCTGAAGGACTTTTTAACTAAGTATGTAACATCAGCGAAAAACATATAGACTTAACTCAGTCTAATAAAAGGAATTTCTTAAATCTCTGTGCCTGAACTGACTTTCCAGGGTGTCACTGGTCCAGTGATTTCTCTGAAAATAGTTCCACTAAAGCTTGTTGGTGCATCTCTTTTCTGTCAAATCTGGACCATCTAGGTTTCTAGATTACCCTGAAAAGAGGGAAGAAACAAACTTGTCCATCATTAGCAGGGCTAACTGTATTCTTCTTCATATCTTCAGTTTCACTATCTTATTGAAAACATTCAATTCTAACTTRAAAATTCATCTTCCATCTAGGTATTGCTAATATGCTGCCAAATTATGGTCTCTGCTGGAATATAAATGGTATTTTATACAAAAGACTTTCAAATATTAAATTTAGAAAAGTTTAATAACATTATTTAATCTTTCTAATATCTGTTCATGAGTGTATTTTATCACATGGCCTCTGYTCTCCAATCCAGCATGTAAGCTACTATGCCTTGCACTTGATTTAAAAATAATAATAATAATAAATGTATTAACGGTAACAGAGGAATTAGAAGAAATCAGTTGTAAATAGTTCTCGTCAAGCGTTTTTGTTAGACAGAATTTTAGTAGACAAAAAAAATTTTAGTAGACAGAAAATCTGTGCCATAGAGTGAAAACAAGACTAATGTGCGGTTATGTTTATACTATACCTGAGTATTGTAGTCAAAATCAGATAATGAGAGTTGGAATATAAATGAAGCTGAGTGATTTTGATCTTCTGTAGATTTACTATGTGTATACAGCTTGTTAAGTTAGTATATTGAACAGGTGCTTTAAGGTGTATGCAACAATGCATGCAGTCACTGATAATCATTAATGTCACAGAAGACAAGAACTTGCCTTAAAATCTCTTCTGTTAACATGGTGCTAATGTAACTATAAATGGGTTATTTGCAACTGCTATACACTAAATAATATGAATTACTGCATAGTATAATTATATACCAAATATATAGCTGTCAAGATTGGACTAGACAATCTCCAGAGGTCCCTTTCCGTCTCAGCGATTCTGTGACAAATGGTGCAAGGTTAATACAGTATACCTGGGTGACTTACTGAAGCCTTGGAATTCTACCTAAACTGGCTATGGAACAACATTAAATCCACCCAGGCAATGAGCTTAAGAGACGTCTTAGAAACAGCCTACAGTAGGATGCAGAATCTCTTTCAGAATTAACTGCCCAAAAGTTAATTTTAGCCTCCCATTCCTTCTCCATCAAAGCTGAAGTAATGTTGAACTGTGAAGCTGCCATCCTTGCTGCTAGGTAACGACAGGTACAGAGGCCAAATATGGATCCTCTAGAATGTGCTTAGAGGACAGCACAGTTGGGATTATTTTTTGTAGTAGCTGACTAAACTATTTTTCATTATTTGTTTGTATACAATCCAGTTACTACTTCATGAGAATTACTCACTCGTCAGACATGCACAGGAACACAGATCTGAGTGAAAGCTTTCCATTTGGATAGCATTAATCAGCTCATAGTTTTTGCTTTCTGTTTGTTCATCAGATACACATAGTGCCAGACTATATACTATGTCCAACTTACCTGGCAGTGATTCCATGGATTTTTGTTTTTAATGGTGCTACTTGGGCAATAAGGTGCTGTTTGACTAATGGTTTTGGTATTTGGGTCTCTGAGTTCCAATTTTTACCTGTTCTGCACTTTGTTTCAAGTTGAAGTCCCTAGGAATTGTCATTTTGGGGATTTCACTATCAGAGAAAACTAACTTATTGTTTGTCTACAAAATAAGACAGGAAAACAACATCTGAGCATCATCTACTCTTTCTGTGCAGGCTCAGTGATGCTCAGAACATCTGAGGAGCAAAAGATTCTTTAAAATATGTAATTCAGTAAATCACAAGTGAGATCCTACCTTGTACTCCATCTCTTATGATGACCTTTGAATAGATTGTAGCACAGGTCCTCTTCTCTGCTAAAAGCCAGAATAACATAATCCGTCCTTTAATAAGGGTACACTTCAGTAGCTTAATATGCCATTAGCAGCTTGGTCACTGATAACATGGCCTGCATGGTTTCAAAATTAAGCTGTTGAGTTTTTGAATCATAAGTTGGTGATAGACCTTTTTTTTTCTTCCATTTTTTTTTTTCTTCCTTTTTTTTCTTCCTTTTTTTCTTAAGTCTTAAATTTACTTTAATTTCTCTGTAGTAAGTAAGCAGTTTCACTACATAACTGCTACTCTCTAAAAAAAAATCCCCAGCAAAATCCCCCCAAAATATTTTTGTGCACCCCAGATGTTTCACTACTATAATTTCAGGATTTTTACCTTTTTCATCTTCCTTTCTAATAACGGTAAAGTTGGCATACTCTTCTTCAGGTTTAATGTACTCTGGATTAAAGATGATGAACAAGAGGTAAGTACAAGAAGTTATGGCCAGGTCATTTTTATCTTGGTACAAAGCAGTGAGATTCAGGATATAAAATCTAAACATGCTTCTTGTAGCATGTATGGGCCTTATCAGAGCTATTTTCACTCTYTTTGCAGGCAATGTGGGTAGAATGTTGATTGGTATCTGGAACAAGAGGCTGCAGAGAGTACGAGGCAAACTGAGCAGAGCTGCTAGAATTCTGCTTATTTACCACCTGAGCAGGAAGGCAGACTTGTTGGGGGAGAATGATTCCCTTTTGGTATTTAGGAACAGGAAACATAGTATCTTTGTGTTTGTTTTGCTTGAAAATAGTGAAAATCATGTATAAGGAGGATTTGAAAAGATCTACGAGATAATAATTAGCATTGTGGCTTTCATGCAATGTCTTCATTATTGCATGTTTTCTACAATTGGAGTAGTACAATGTCTTAATTCAGTTGCCTTGTTGACTGTTATCTAGTGTTACTTCATTGTTTGAAGTGACTTTGAGTCTTGTCAAAGTTAAGAAACACAAAGAACTAACGTGTACTGAACAATTCAGAACAAAAGGCAGGAGCTGCACAAGTTTTCTTTTGCTACAACATGTATCCCATTTTTGACTCTTAGTAAATGGGCACTGTACTTCTGGTTTACTCTCTGGTTTTTAATTTTTTCCTCTGCAATGGCTGTTCCTATCTTCACCATGAGTTTCCAAATTCAATTCTTCATTTTTTTCTTTTCTGTTTATAGTAGATTCTTGTGTGAGACTCCAGAACCCTTTACCCAGTATAATCAAAGTTGCAGTTTTGGCTGTGTGGCTGACAGGTGGTAGACTGTAAATATGGATCCTGGGGGACTTCAAATGCTGCCTCTGCTGGTTATGGTCAGCACGCATGTTAGCTCACTAACTGGTAGTAGGGGTCCCTTTCTCCTTTCTTTTGCAATATCTAAAGGAATTGTCCCATACTAACTACAAATAGTATAATGGTATTCTTCAACCAAACTCTTGCAAGTAAGTTTTGTGTCTACACGGAGAGTGACGTCAACTTACCAATCTCTGTGTATATGACATAGTTTTCTGTCTCTTCTGCATTCATTGTTGAAATAAGGCCAGCTGAGGACTTAGCAAACTTATTTTTTTCTGCAAATTGTAAAAGAAACAAACACATATGCATATATACATATATACATTTCTCTTGGGGGAAATAAACAGCTCCATGATATTTTTTTTATATTTGAACATCTTAAATAATGTTATTTTCATGATTAATACTGCTCCTTAACCAAGGGCATTTTTAAAAGAATTTCTTTTCTTTATTATGGACAGTAAGGACCAATTCTTGCCAACATTTATGTATATATTTAATTTAGATATTGCTTTGCCTCTCATAGCCCAGGCCTGCCATCTAAAACATAGCTGAGAAGTCAATGTCTTTTAAGTGCCTCCAATTTATGTTGGTTAAGAGCAGAGTGACAACATCTAAAATTCCCAGAGCTTAATTCTGCTTGTAACGTGATGTTTACATATTAGAATGTGTTGAGGACATAAGTTAGCACCTCTGGAAAATGAAATAGACATTAAATAACTCACTTGCTTTACATGAAGGAATAATGAAAAATGGAATTGCCAGAGCAAATCCTATTGTCAACAACAGCAGGATCAGCCCAAGAGAAATGAGCAATGGTTGAGAACTRCTTCTCTCTTCTGTTAAAAAGAAAAAAAAAAAGTGTTTATGCAAATAAATGTTGTTTCATATTCTAAGTATTTTCTGTAACTTAAAATCAAAACTTTGCATTTCTTTCACCTTTCAGATTAACTGTGGTTAATAGAACTACTCAGGAGAGTGCAAACTGCACGCTGCCACAGCAGGAGGGAGTGTGCTGCAGCCAGTGATCTAGTAAGACTAATGAGATTGAAGGGCCCTCCCTTTCATAGGAACCAGAGAGAAAAATGAAGCTAGGATCTCCCCCAGGTAGAGCAACAGGAGAGCAAAGGTCTCTTCTAACAGTGAATCCTTTATGGTCGTCCTACACGGTCACTTCAACTACCACTACGTTCTTGCATGGAATTCTGTCTTTTTACCTTAATTTTAAAAGAACCCAGGATTTTTGTTTTTTATTATTATTATTCTAATCATTATAGCTTCAACATAACATTGTGGGGAGAAAAATTATGCCTAAAAGACTTGCATTGTTACTAGATTCTGAATTTTGTGTGGTCCTTGTTTATTGACGATGGTAAATTGTTTGAAATGTGCATACCTGCTAATGTAAAGTTGAAACTGTTGCTGTATTTTGTGTTATTGGGAAAGCCGTTTTCAGCTCTGCATTTATAAGTTCCAAAGTCACTAGATGAATCGATAAACAGAGAAAACATAGCTGCTTCCTTCTTCTGCATCTTCATTGGGCGAGAGATGCTCTTTCTTTCTCTGAAGAATATGTATGTGATAGGAAGAGAACCATTTTCTGAGAAACAAGATAGTGTCACATTCTGTCCTTTCTTTGCTTGAGAGCTGGGTGAGCTTAACACTGGTTTGGAAACTGGCTCTGTAAAAAGAAAACAAAAAGACTGCATCACTGAGTACAGAACAAACTCCAAAGGAAGACAGCAACGCAGGCAAATGAGATGGGCCTAAGGGACAGAGGGAGCAGTGAGCCAGATCAGAGTAGCACTGCTGACCCCTGATACTAGTGGGCAGTAGTTAAGTTCAGCTCTGCAATCAAGGCAGGCACTCACTGCAGTGCAAAACAGCACCTGCCTCAAACAAAACCCTGGCGGAATGGATCAGACAGTGGGTGGCTCTGTGCTCCTAAAATAAAATGTGCTGGGAAGGTATACAGCAAGACCTACCTATAAGTGAGAAGTTGAGACTTTTGCTGTATTTTCCATCATTGGGGGTTCTATACTCAGCTTTGCATTTGTATTCACCCACATCACTGGCAGAGTTGATAGTCAGGTTAAACAAAACTGCGGTCAAGCCCATCCCATTTAGTGTGGCTACCTTCTGATTTCCTTTAAACAGTGTGTATCTGACAGGTGGATAGCCAGAGTCTGAGTGACAGGAGAGGCTCACATTCTGGTTCATCACTACTTCCAAAGTGCCCTGGACATGCCTGAGCGTGGGGCTGGAGATCATCTCTAGAAAGAAGAAACTTCTGAGTGAATTCGTTGCACCTATCATCCAAGTATCTCCCAGGTTATTCCCAAAATATGTTGAGGACCATGCTGTAGTTTTCTGTTGAAATAGATCATCCTAATATTTTTTCACCTCCAGTAGCAGGCAACACAACTTTGTATTTTTCAATGACAGTATGTAGCTTCAAACATTCAATGAAAAATGTGTATCTTCATACAAAAGAGAGCATATCCACACAAAGCCAACAGGTATTTAGATGAACCAACAAAAAACTTTTGTACCACAACAGCAATGACAAATAGAAGTATAACAGAGAAATACAAATATTATGGGGTGTTAGTTGTAGGAGAAAGTAGCCTTATATGCTAGTTGAGAGGTAGCATGTGAGCCTGCGAGTAAAGACAGTATTTTATCTGTGGCCCTGTGTAAATAGGCAGAATTAATCACGTGTAAACAGATCTAACTTTATCCTCCCCAACTTTTGAATAGTAGCAGCAGTAGCCTTGACTGTTTATCAAAATAGTTTGGTTTTATGGGATCACACAAGTACAACTGTGAGAAAAACCTGCAACATCTTTTCATAGAAAATGCTAATAAGCCAGCTGCGATTAAGATAAATCATGGCAATTCTAGAGTTATAAAATAGTTTTGAATAACTTAAAGCAATTTTGAATGTACATACAATTGTGTATCAGCAAGAAGAAAGTTAACTTTGCATAGAAAATTTTAAACTGTCTCATTGTGCGAACAAGGGAAAAAGTTTTTATTTTACTTGACAGCTTCAGACATTCTAGAATCCCTCCCCCTTTTTTGTGTGAGCAGTTGATGCCAAGACATATATCACAAAAATGGAGAAAAGAACCTACCTCTGCGTTCTGCAGTTAATTTCTGAATCTGCTGAGAGACTTGAGCTTAAAAGAGAAGAAAACTTTCAGACGAGAAACAATGGCTGTTGTTTAGAATTATTTGTAAGAAGTATGTCCTTGGCTTACCATAGGAAAACAGCAGAACAGTGAGAAAAAACATTTTCTTTCAAAGATGAAGCTGATACTGAACAGGGCAGATGGTGTAGTTACACTGGTAAGGAGATCTTTGAGGAGTGGCTCAAAAGCCAAGTGGTTGAGGAAGTCCTAAATACGGAAGTGCTGATTGTTACTGATGATGTTTGGAGAAAGACTTTTGTTGTATTCCATTTATATTTAGCCTATGGCAGTCACGTTACAGTAGTGGGTGGAAGAAAAAGCTTTGTGGTGAGGAACAGCTGTTTGAGATACAACTGTTATGTATAGTTGTTTTAAGATGTCGCTAATATAATCAGGAACTTCATGTCTGAGAGCCGTGTTGTAGAACTATGCTACCATGTAGTCTACAGCATTATATATAATTTGTCTAGAATTCTTCTTATAGAGGACTGCTCACTGAACTGATTCATATCCCACAGTCACACATTTGCTAGTGATAATGCAAGAGATCCTCTGGGAGCATGTGGTTGAGACTAAGGGAGAGTGTGGTACTGCTCTTTTTGGCAGCAATATCATTTTATAAAAATTGACAAAAAAAAAAAAGAACATTAGTGCTTAATTAATGGAAGTTTTAAGATGTTGAGAAATATTCCTAAATGACTAGGGAAATATTTTGCCTACTAGGGAAATATTTTGGTCAAACTTCAAATTTTAAGCTGTGAGAAAATTAGATCTTATAGTAGAAGGTAGAATCTCATCATGGACTTGAGTTCAACACCATCTTCTTCTTGCAAAGCAGACTTTGATGATTAATTTAATGATCTAGTCAGTAACACAAAGCTGCATTATTACAGTGATGGCAAGTGGATGTTCTTAATTTGTCATCCTGGGTCTCTGGGCAAGGTAGATGTAATCTTYAGAGTGTGTGTGTGTATCTAGGCTTCTGGAGTTGAGAAGAATTTGCAGTGCCACTAATGTGCTTTGCCTAATACAGTATAGCAGGAAAGAGGACAGGCTCTGAGGATACATGCAACTGATTGCCTGAAAGCTCTGGGGCTTTAATATACATCCAGCAGTAACATTGTCAATATACATTGAAGAACTGAAGTTTTGAAGAACTCTAGGCTCTGTATATGAGGAGCTACTGTACAGTTGAGTGCCTTAAAAATATGACTGTGATCTTTGTCTCTTTTCTTATGGCTCCTCCACATTTTGCAGCTAACAAGACAAGGTCCTACAAGAGCGTCCTCTTTTATCTGTGTAATCTAAAATACTTTCCAGAGCTGGATCTTTTGCATAATCTGTGTGTTTTCCTCACAGAATTTTGTATGTAACTTCCTTCCTTCTTCTTCTTTTTTTTTTTTTTTTTTTAAGACAACCTCTACCCTCCCCTCACAAATCGCTGTTATGTGGAAATGCTGACAGTTAACCACAAGACTGGAATATTTGCCTGCAGCTAGCAGGCAAACGTTTAAAAATGCAGATGTCAGAAGAAGCACTGGGAGCATTTGTGCAGTTTCCTGTGGTGGGAACCTGTTCTCTGCCACAAAACCACGAAACCTCCTCACAGCTGTGCCCATGGCAGCGTGAGGGGAAAGAAGGAGATGAAGAGCCCCGAAGATGCTCCTAGCCGGGTGATGGAGGAGGAACGGTGGCGCGAAAAACGCAGCAAGGAGCCCGCTGTCTGCCCACCCTGTCAGGAGGAGCGGGGGGCGGCCGGGCCTGGAAGAGCCGCGAGAAGGCGGGCGGCCGTTAACGGTTGCGGCCGTTAACGGTCGCGACCGCGCGGCGGGAAGCCGCCCCCCCCCCMCACACACACACACCTCCGCCGGGCGCCAGGTCAGCTCGGCTGGGAGGCGGTGGTGCTCGCGGCGCGGTCGCGGCGCTCCGCTGGGCGAGGGTTTTTCAGTCATGGAGGTCGAGAGAATTCAGGGGAAGGCTGCTGCTGCTCCCGGCGCGCGGGCAGGGCGCCCTGGCCTGCTGTGAGGGGAGGGGGTGCCGCGGGCTGCGGCCGGTGGCTGCCTCGCACGCGGCTCGCGCCGGTCATGAGGCGACCAGGCCGCAGCCGCGCATCCCGAGTACACGGAGAAGTTAACAGGCCTAAGCCTTCCCCCTTCCGTGCTGCAGAATCACTGAGTGGTTCGATGACCTTGTTCTCCTATCTCAACGCTTTATTTTTTCTAAGAAGCAAGTTAATTTTTTACCTACTGCAGTGATGGGAGCACGTTGTGTTTTCTCTCTGAAATTATCGTATTTCAACACACAGCAGTAAATTCCTGAATCTAAGGCTGTTGCACATTTATTTTGGTGTAGGTGATACTACATTTTTCGCCAGAAATGAGGGAGTTGTTTTCACGCCTCCCTTTGTGGATGATTACAATGCAATTTAGTTCTATGAAAGGAGTAAAATTGGAGGGCTCCTGARCTCAGTTCTTTCATGAGTCTGGAATATTCCGATTTTGTTGAAGTTGTGACAAAATGCATTTATTGGGCTAGATATTGTTTTACAGATTGGGATACTGTTTGTTGTAACATTCTGCTGTATGTTTTAAATTAAGTTGCAGCCTTGTATAAGGAGGTTGCTGATGGTGGTTGGAGGTGGGKTTTTTTTTAATGTCTTTAAGATGTAGAAGCAGTCACTTTTGCACACTATTGTAATAGAGAAGGTTTGAAAGGCGGTGTCAGAGAGCCCAGTCATCATGCAAATCAACAAGTGGACCTAACATCTCTAAAAGAAGGTATTTCTGTCCCTTTGTGTCTGAATGAATTTCCAAGGTAACACAGTAGCGTGTGCTACATGAAATACAAGTCAAGAGATTTCAGATTCCTAGTTTTTGTCTCAAGGTAATACCATATAGGTAAGAAAGAGTTGAGCCAAATAGTAATAATTAGCTCCTGTTGTATTCTAAAGAAAATTTTCAGTATGAAAGCTTCAGTGATAATCTCTCATTATCAGCTTCCTGGTCCCTTCAGTTATTTTTCCAGATGTAATTTATGTTGCCATTTGGAGAACGAGCTGTTGGATGTCAGTAATTGTCTGGAGAGGAATGCTGGTTTAACTCTGAAAGATGGAAGTGAGAAAACCAGCATTTACTTTAATTTGATTAGTGGTCATCTTCCAGTAGATGGTGCCATTGTGAAATATAATATTACTCTGAGAAGCATAAACTTTGATATAAATTTACTGTAAGTTATAGAACTTACAGACTTATGAAAAAAGCAATTTCTTTAATGTCCTTGGTAAATATTCAAATCCAGGAATAAAATTCAATTTTATTTCTTCTCTGAGGAGGTGTAAAGAGATGCTTTTTAAATAAAGACAAAAGATGCGAATGTCTCACATTCAAGAGAAGATAGTATACCCTGAAAATACATGTAGAACAAAGTCAATTCATTTCCAGTTCCCCAAAGATTTGTCTAGACCTGTGAAAACAGCCTGCATTTGATATAATTCTGTTAACTCTAAGTATACTGAAACAGGAAGTCATAATATAAGCAAAATAGTTGAGAGTGTTAAAGAACCAATGAAATCACACTATTGGGATTGGTGGATTAGAAATCAGAGCTATTAAACGGAATTGGAAGCCATGGTAAATGACATTGGGTGCTTTTCTAGCCTTGTTTAGTTATTGGAAAAGCTTGCATTGGTTTCAGTAAAGATAGACTCAGATCTCTGAAAGTTTGTAAAATCTTTAGAAGATTTATAAAGTCCCAAACATTTGTAGAAACATCTCTAAAGCAATTAACTGCCTTTAAGATAAAAAGTGAGTGAGTTTATTCAAGAAATTATGTSTAGCAGGGACAGGATCTGATAACCTCAGAATATTTTGTTCTCTAGAGAAAAGTTTTCTCAGTAAATCAGAGAGGTAGAACTTGAAGGCAACATAGGAAGAGACTTCATCTTTTCTAAAGAAAGAGAAACTCCTTTTAAGAATTGGTATTTGAGGCCAGGAGATGAAGGTTAGGGACTCTAGAAGATTTATGGGAATTAGCATGTGCTCTGTGAGAAAATGTCAGTCCTAATGATCAGCATTGCAGCATGTTCTGTACTGTCATGCCAGCTAGCTGGAGAGCTAATGAAAATAAACGGTTGAAATGTGGTGCAAACTCCTAGCTTCCTTTTCTGTCATAAGGGTCTGGCTGAAAACATAATATATTTTTGGCCCAAAACTTGAAAATCTTTTTCAGCATTTAGTCCTTAGACAGGAAACTAGACTTTGCCTCTGATATTGGGCAAAGCTCTGTTCAAATGACAAAGTTGATGGGTTTTAGAAAATGTCATGTTTAAGTAAATAGCAGGGGGGACAGTCAACAGGAGCAGGAATCTTGAGTTCCCAGATGAAGACAGCTTTAATGTTTAAGGGTCTGATTCATTGAGCATTAGGTTAAATGTAAAGCTTCCTAAAGGCTTCAAAGGACATTGCATCAGATCATATTGACTTCTCCATCTGCTTCAGAAGGTGTATTGGATTATTGATGTCAATCCTACTTTTATCACAAATGCAGTAGAGACTGAAGGGAGTTCTTTAAATGGTGTATGTATTAGAATTACTTTGTCTGATCTTACATTTTTCCGAAAAAGATTTATTGAGAGACTAAGGTGACTATTGGGAAAATATGCAGCTGTATTACTAGCACAGGTACTTCTAAATTAAATTCAAATTATTTAAACTAAGCCAATCCAAATTCCCGTTTAACAATAAAAAATGGCCTCAAGCTATTCCTTTGCATTTGAAATCCTTTTCTCTTGCGTTTCATGACATTTTGGCTAAAGTTCCTGCACTCGAGTTTAGTTTTTGGAATTTGACCAATACCTGAGAGATTTTCCTCTCCAGGGCAATTTTGAGGGCTTATAATGAATATTACAGTCTAATGGCCTGTGAGATTTTATAGGACATCCTTCACTTAGAAGTGACATCTCACGTTAGTGTCAGGTTTTGGCACCATTAAACCTTACTCCCAGCCTAGTTAATCTTAAAGGCTATCCTTTCAACCTCAGTCTGAACCTAACCTGGTTCTGAACTCAACCATATTGGCTCATTCTAGTGGAAACTGAAGTATATTGGCCCACACCCACTTTATCCTTCCCTCTCTGTGGCTAARAGGAGAGCCTTTGTCCCCTTGTGGGAAAGACTAGTGTGTTTTTGCAGACCTCTATATGTCATGCTGAATTCTTTTATGGGTAAGGGGAGAGGAAAATGTCCTTCCTTCCTTTTTTTTTTACTATCAATAGCAAAAGTTTATCAATCTTTGTTCTCCATCTGCCATGTGTTCTCCTCCTCCTTTCCTTTACCTGGCTCTGGAGACACTTACTGGCAACTAGCCAAACTATCAGTCTTTTGTTGTTAGTGTGTTTGAAATGATCTGTGTTAAGCAGAATAAATATTACTAGTTAACCAGCTTACTTTTTAATCGTTAACTGCTATGACAGCTCTGCCATTCTGCGCTCCCTACTGCAAAATAGTTAGGTGGGTGCTCGTTCATATTGCTGATACATTGGTAAATAGATAAGTATTTCTATCCTGTTTCTTTTGCAATATACCACAGTTATGTGTGTAATATAAGCTATACAACAGTGCTTGTAGCTGTAAACTATTGTTTGGGAAAAAAGTTTTCATTGACCCCAGGAGAAATAAAAGGGTTTTCATATAAATAGTGAAGCTATATGTCTCTGTTTGCAGACTTTTGTGAATGTATTTAGTACTGTTTTTAGCAGTGCTTTAATACACTTGATCAAGCCTGTAGAGTCTGTCAGTGTTAGGGTCCAAGTAATATGACACCAATGTGCCTTAAAAGTGGACTGATACGCCAAGAAAGAAATCCCCTGAACACTGAGTTCCTTAAAAGTTATAATGTGAATATTATATGGAAAATGAAACTGCTGAAGGCTGAGAGCTGCATTTTTCTTTTCAATTTTATTTTAATTACTGACTTTCACCAAGTACTTTATTGTTAAATACACAGTCTAAAACAATGAAAGGTAAGTATTCACACATTAAAAAAAAAAAAAAAAGTGAGATGCTATTTTTCTGAGGAAACCAAAGCATAAACTTGTAACCCTGTTTGCTGTAGAAATTCTTTCAGAAAATTTCTCCTCACTGTCACTGTGGGTTATATACCAGGGCACCTGGCTGCCAACAGCTGTTTTATTTCCACTGTTGTTCCATACAAACCTCCATGAGGAAAGTCTCCTAACATGGTGGTGGGATGTCTGCAGCTGTTCCCTGCTAGTGCTCCCACCATTGTTATCACTCATAGTTGCACCTGTAAAAGCAAGGAGGAGAAATCTGCAAAGTTAAAAGAATGTCTCTTGTAGACCAATGCCAAGAGAAGTAGTTTGGGGGCAGATCTGAATCTGCTAAATATTGAAATCTCAATTATTTTCAAAAACTCTCAAATCAATTCTGCAGCATTTTCTTTGACCTGTACAATAGTAATCGTAACAGCAGATCAGAACTTAAAATCCTTACTCTGAAACTTCTGCTTGATCTGCAGTATGTATATTGGACTTTGTTTTCCATGAGGAATCAGAACATTGCTGACTTTTTTCCCCTAATTTTTGGGCAGGATAGTAGTATATTTTTTGACTGAAGTAGTTTTTCCCTGGGCTTCCCTGATTATATGAAACAATGTTACCCATCCAGCTCCTTTTATTTACACACACTTGGCCTGAAAYTTCTGTGGTCTAAAATTGGTGCTTATGTCTGCCACTTATGTAAATGCCAGATTATTTAAGATTAAAAGCACACTTGCACAAAAAATGCTCAGCTCTCCCACCCCTGCCCTATTTGAAAATCAAGAAGCTGGCCATGGTGATGAGATTTTGGATAATTACTGCATTTTGATTGTCTTCCTGATTAGAGTGTTCTCCAGCACAAGTCTACCTGAGTCAAAGCTGATGGCTACTGATTCACTTGGCACACACTTTCTTTAGGCTTTCCTCCACAGTTAGAAAAAAAAAACTTCMATTTTGTAAAAAATGAGTAATTCAAGTGTTCTGTTCTGAAGTTCACATCATTTCCTCTCTGCACCTCAGGCAGATATTTACATTAATGGACATGGAGGGCAAAATGCTGAAGTCAGAATATTTTGCATTTTTTTCTCTTCAGTTCACATTTACTTAAGTTCTGTGTTTTGGATGTAAAATGAATCTCCACTGATTTCACATTGGCTCTCTTATTATCAAGCTACTTATACCATTGCAAAAAATTTCTGACACAGAAGAGGTCTGCAGATCCCTCAGGGATGCCTGAATTCAAACACTTTCAAGCCTCTGGAAGGTTTAGCTCTTGCTCCAGAGTATTCTCCATTTCAGTTTGTGCCAGTGCTGCTTCAGCCCTCTGATGGGAAATGRAACTCCAACTATTTTTTTTCTTTTGGTGTTTAAGTTTTCGCATTGTATATAACTTGCAGTGTTCTAACTTCACAGAATAAATAATTGTGCACTTTTGGGCTTTTGATATATCAGGCTGATATGTGAGGCCCATCTGTCAAAACCCTAGTCTAACCCTATAGTAACTATACTTTCTGAGATAGTTAGAATGTATTGTGTGCTCTACAGTAAAGCTGTTCTCTGCTGGGATGAGAGACCTAGAAATGGAGGTAATGGGGAAAAATGAATAATTAAGTGTATGTATTCTCTGAAAGAGTTCTCCACATCAGAATGAAGAGAAATACTTGTTCAAGGCTCTGTTGAGGTCAAATAGTAAATGTAATTCTTGTTCTTAAATAGTTGATCATGACTTAAAAATACCCATATTATCAGGAACTGCAGGATAAATGTCACTGGAACTTCTTGTTTTTTTTCTAATACACCTTAAGAAATTAAACAAAGCGAATGCATTTGGTGGCGCCCTCAGGAAAAGTCCAGTCACTTCCTGAACAGTAATCTGTCTGTGAGCAGCAGATAGGTTTTCATTGTTTGCCATTTCCAGTTTCCAGTAATGGGAACGATTACTTGAACCAGACAGTTTCTGCTGAGTATCTGAAAAAATTTACCACTTTTAATGGCAAAACTTTATCTGTTTCCATAAAGCAAACAAATAAAAAAACTTTTTACCTGTTTTTTGGATCTTGAGGCAAGTCACATCTGATGATGAATATTGTTTTATTTTGGAATTAAGTGTCTGTTCTTCAGGAACGAGATGTATCTTGCTCTTCTGGTGATTTTCTTGCACTGTAAGTTTGATAACTAAGTATCTGGGTGTGTACACGCATTTTTGGTTTGTTTGATTTTTGTTGGGGTTCTGTAGTGCTTCCCATTACTGTCCCTCAATCTGCAAGCTTTGAAAATGACATTTCTCTTCATTTTTTTTCCAGGTTCAGAACTTTACGCTCAGGAGAGAGGTAAGTTATGACTTCGCCTGGAATTTTGAAAGAAGTAATTTAATTCCTCAGTTGTTAGTGTACATCCATAATGGAGTTTAGATGGATTTGCTGTACTATAACTCGGAGCAAAATTTGGCCGCTTAAAAAAGGATATTACTTGGTGGTGTTTTTTCGTGCAGTATTTAGATGAGAAATGTGCTGCCCGTATTTTAATAAATATTTTGATGAAATCCTAGAGCACTCTGTTTGACTAAGGCATACAAAAGAAGAGCTAGAAGGGGAAGAAATTTAGTTATTAGCATTTTGTTTTTGTCTTGAAACAAAACTCTTTCTCTTCCCCCCCTCCCCCAAGCACCGAGGTAGTATAAAATTATAGAATATAAGTTATGGGCACTCTGGAGTATTTGCTTTTTATTTTGCAGAATTTCCCAAGAGCATGTCTGAGCAGAGTACAGAACTTGTGTCCTGAGTGTAAAGCATTTAATTTTTATGTTATCTTCTTGCTGGCCCGCAGCACATACATGCTACATTCTTCCTTTTTTCCATCACTTCAGGGAAATGGTTGGTTCTTTTTGCCGGGTAGTGTATTCACATGCGAAAAATACAATTTTTGTATTTATTGTATGCCCAAAGTTCTCTTGGGCAAGGTTGGTTTATAATTAGCTGCTAAGTGGACATGGCAAGGGACTTCTCTAAATGCAGGAAAATTTTCCTAATCGAGTAGCAAATTTGTAATACAAATCCTGAGCAAGATAGGCAGACCCAAAAGCTGTAAGTTTTAGGGGAAGGGAAAATGAATGAACTCGTAAATGTTTCTCTATACTTGTTCATCTAACTGTGAATTAAAAAACTATAACAACATTGTAATAATTTTAAAATTCTATGCTATAAAATATTTATCATTCTTGTGTTTATACAGAAGCTTTATTTCTTAAAGTACTTAGCTTTTTTTTTTAATAGGAATATTGTATTCAGTGGATATTTTCCAGGACTAACAAGTCTAAATTCTAGGAGATTTTATATATGTTCAGTTTATGTTCTCATTTAAATTAAATGAAGGCTTTGCTTTTGTGTATGATCAGTAAGGATTTAGTGTGTCTGCCCACGCAGTAAAGTTAGGCACATATGTATTTGTTTGCAGAACTGGAAACCAAGTATCTTCCATCATGCTCCAGTTGTCCTAAACTAGAGATTTAAAATTCTCCCAAGCTTGTGTGTTATGTGTTTAAAATGGAATTTGCTGAATGAAGTAACTGTAACCCTATCTGAGATAAGAAATACTGGGATAACTCCAGAAACTTCTGCTAATTGCCTTGGGGTTAAATAGAGCTCCATAGGTTTGCAGTTTATTCAGATAAGTA
Source organism: Apteryx rowi (assembly GCF_003343035.1). Taxonomy (NCBI): domain Eukaryota; kingdom Metazoa; phylum Chordata; class Aves; order Apterygiformes; family Apterygidae; genus Apteryx; species Apteryx rowi. The sequence goes on from NW_020448974.1 coordinate 3,086,315, forward strand.
TAAATCTAAAGTTTTGTCCACCTCTCATATCTCCTGGCAATAAGAGTTGGAAATAAGAAACTATGAGAAATAAGGAAAACCAAGCAGTCAGCTGCAAACCAATTTAAGCATCCTCTGTGTCTTCCAGGAATTTAGTGGATTTGGCCATGAGCATCTAGATCTTAATTTTTCAAAAAAATTTCTGTCCAGGATAGAAGAGGGCTGCTGTGAGTACCAAAAGGAATGACTGAGACACATTAAAACTAGTTTTAATTGGCATAGGCTTCAGGTGTGTGCACTTTCTTAACTTGATGTGTTTCTGTATGTTTAATAACTCTCAGTAGAATTCTATTATACTATCTTTTATTATTCTATTATACTTATCTACATTCCCCTTGAATCTATCTACATTTTAGCATCTGCGACAGTATGCACAGAACTGTTATGCTAAAAATAAAACTTCAAAGATACAGAAACAACTGAGCAGTACCATACTGTGGAAGCAGGGTACCAGTGCATGACACCTGTTAGGAAAGACTTGAGAGATGGAAAAATGTAGCAGGTATGGCTAAAGAGCAAAGTGAAGGAGGTTTTTAGAAATAGGAAGTCCTATTTCTGAAGTTATGTCCAATTGAAGAAGACAGGAAGGACTGCAAAATCTGGAGAGTAAATGTAAATATATTGTCAAGGAGGCTAAAAAGAGGAAAGAGAACTTAAAGAGCAACTAGCTAAAGAAATCAAAACTAGTATTAAATAATATGATGTGTGGTAGACTTACTTGCAGAACTCCTTTCCAGTTGATATGGTGGATGCAAGAATACATATATACAAGGCAGGACTGGATAAGTATATGGAAGACAGCCCTATTGGACATTACTAAATAGATAAAACAATTGATTTAGGAAAACATCTGAGCTGAAAACAGTTGGAGGCTTGGAGAATGAGTGTTAGAAGGAAGGTATTACATATGCTTGCCTTGTTTTTACTGTGTCTGGGCATCCACTTATGGCCACTGTTAAGAGACAGAATATTGGGCTAGGTGCACCCTTAGTCTGAACTGTTCTTAGATGTAATTCTTGATCTTTCAAGCATATCTTTGTAGGTGGATCTTTTTTTCCGCTTAGAACAAGCAAGGGGAATTCACTCAGTGGGGCCAGTGAAAGGACCAGAGCTACTGAATCCAGGGAGTGCTGCAGTCCCACAGCTTGCAGCATTGGTCGCCTAGTGATCAAACTGGTGGCCCACTCAATGATTCTGTCAAGCCCCCAAGGCAAAGGCAGAGGAGATGTACAGTGCGTGCTGTGATAACCATCAGTTGCCTCTGGTATACCTGTGTGGTGGAAGGTAGAGCTGCTACTACCGTCAACATCTGTGAGATCTGAACAGTAGCACAAAAAGAAGACAACCTGCTAGGGTACAATGAATTGTTTTTAGTGATTGAAATGCTTGAGATAACAATATTTTGTTGGATTAATTGAAAATAAATGTAACTTTTTTATTTTCTCCATCAAGTTTTTACTTTCAACATGGTTGAAATCAAGGTTCAGCCATCTGTCAAAGTGAAGAATGGAGCTCCTATGTCAATCATCTGCCATGCCGATATTAGCAAAAAAAATGATTTCCAGCTGAGCCATAATTTTACAATTTTTAAGGATGGCAAGCTTGTGTTCATGATCACATCAGATAAAGGAGAGGCACGATATGGAATACCTGTAGCTAGATCTTCAGATACAGGACTTTATGAGTGTGCTGTGGAAGCAGGTGGGAAGACAAAATCTAGTAAGTCTTTGCACGTTTGGGTAACAGGTGAGTATTCCTTCAAACAAGGCTGTTTTCTAAGATACAAAAAAAGAACAACCTCCCAGGGGAACTAACAACGAGTGCTAAGGTGGATATCTTACCTAGTGTTTTTTTTCCATAGACATCATAGTACTTTAGAAGAGTTTATTACTAAATCCTCATTTTAAGGCACAGAAGTGAAATCACTCTCCCAGAGTTCCTGGCAGATCAGTGACAGTCAGGAATGGAATCCATATCTCCTGAGCCACCATACAGTGCTCTGTCTCCTAGGCCRGAGAATGTGTTATTCATGAAAGCTTGGGCCTATGTATCATAAATCTGGTGGAAGGGGGACTAGTTTACTGGAAGAGCTGGAAATAGCATACAGAGATTCTCACCGTGAGAGACACTGCCAAAGCCCATACCAACTGTGGACTGCTTTTGTGGGCTGTGTCATATCAGTCTTGCTCTTTCATCTTTTATGAAGATGGAGCCACCTCTATCTATAGTCTTGGCAGCCACACATATTCTTAACTGCGAGAGGAAAAGCAACTTGAAAAGTGTTGGTTCATGGTTAAATAGCTGCACAGTTGTACAGGGCCTGTAATTTTCCTTCAGAGGACTTCACCTGTAGTTACAATAATTGGCATGGTATTTAGTTTCTTCCCTTGCTCATTTCTGGGTGGCAACAGGAAACACTGAGGAAGAAGTGATCTTAATGTTTAAAAGAGTGAGTTTCGTGCTTCACAAATTACATCAAGATTGTGTTACTGTCCTGAGGGATGTTTTGTTCTTCTGAAAGTGCCCTGGCATGCACCCACACATAAAAGAAACTGTTTATAAAAGCTCACAGTGCAGCCTTAAAAAAAAAAAAAAAATCCCCAAACCCCCGTTCTTGCAAATTATTTGGATCTGTTCTTTAGTATAAATCACTAAATAATCATCAGAGAATAGTGTCTCTTTCATGATTGTGTAATGATCTATTTCCTCCTTTGTTTTCTATTCTAAGGGTTGACCAAGCCAATACTGACTGCTGAGAAAAAAGAAGTTTTAGAGGGTGAAGTTGTGAAATTACGTTGTGAACTGCCAGAGGAAGCATCTCCTTTGTATTTCGTTTTCCGGAAGATAAAGATGAATTCAAAACCTAATGAAAAACATGTATCTGAATCACATAGAAATTTTTCCACTGTGGAATTTTCTGTTGAAGAGGAGGATAATATTTTACATTTTGATTGCTTGGTTAGGAGACTTGTAAACCTTGAACTTGAAACCTCAGAACCCAGTAACAGAACACTTGTTACAGTCAAGGGTAAGTTGCTTAGCTGTTATGTTTACATTTCTTTGCTTGCCAAAATTAAAAAGGTTGGATCATGATTTTATATGTATTCTCTTGCAGAACCATTTATAAAGCCTACTCTGAAGGCCAAGCCCTCAAGTAATATTACTGAAGGAGACAGAATACAGCTTGAATGCTCAACAGTGGTAGCCCGAATGCGTGACATTGAAATCATACTCCAGAAAAACAGAACAATACTGAACAGTGTACGAGATGAGAAGCTTTTGAAATACTCTGCAGTAGCTACTCTAGAGGATAGTGGTGAATACCTGTGTAAGGTGGAGCAAGGGAGAGCATCTAAAACCACCAAGCTGAATGTTGTTGTGGCAGGTAATGCCTCTGTTCATTTTAGATTTTACTCAGTGAAGTAGTATTTAGATTTGGTAAGATTTGGTAGATTTGCAAAGTTTACATCCAGACCTGAGTAAATTTTCCCTAGTTAAAGAACATTTACATTTGGGTTTCTGATTTTTGCCTGCCATTGATAATTCACAATTAAAATAATGTTTTCAAAAAACATGCATGAGAAGTGGCTTTCAAAAAATTGCAAAGTTTCTGTTTTCCCTGAAAATATAACTGTGTTAAAATAGGATGTTTGGTTTTGTCCTGATTGTAAACTTTCACTGTGTCCTTCATTCTGCATACTTTGGGATAGGTAGTTGTATTCTTTTATGCTCAATTTGAGTGAATTTGTTCTCTTTCTATTTTGCAGAGTTATTCCCCAAACCAGTATTGACTGCTTCTGCAATTAAGCTGGATGAAAATAAGGAACTAACCTTGAGTTGCAGCATTAGTGGTTTTCGTAAAGCTAACTTCTCTATATTAAGGAAAAATTCAAATGGAGACATCTGGTTTAAAAATTCTAGGAACTTAACAATGAGAGTTCATGTGAATGACACTGGATCTTATATCTGTAAAGCTGAAGTAAAAGGAATAGTCAAGGAGAGCAAACCTGTGAGGATAAATGTTTATGGTGAGTTGATATAGAGGTTTAGAGCCCAATGTTGGGAAAAAAGTGGAAACCATAAGCATATAAATTAAGTTCATCTGTTTGCAGAATCAGTCCTCAGTCCCTAAACTAACAAGCTGTTTATTAGTATTTGCAATCTTATTTTCTGTGAAATGTGCTTGTAATCTTTAGCTGTAGAAGATTTGATCTGTCGTGATCTAATCAGGTCAGACTTTTCCAGGGCTGGCCCGGGGAAAAGGGGGAAGTTATTATGTCTTCCCTTCTTCTATCTTGTCCCCTCCGTTCTGTTAGGAGCCAAATAACTCTCGTGTCATTACCATTTCCAGGAGATGGTAATGTTCTGCAAACCTCTTACTCATCAGTTTGATCTGAAACTATGTCAGTGTCTGCATCCCCCTGAACACCCAGACAGAAAGCCATGAGAGCCAGAGCTCATCTGGATGGCTCTACCCCAGGAAAGCCAAGGTCTTTGCTGTCTATACAACTCCCTTCCCCCACCCCCCTGACCAGCACACTAATTATCAACACCCCGATTTCCTTCCCCCTCGTGGGGCATACAAAGTCAGTTCTCAAGTCGGTAAAGGGAGATTAACTGAGTTGTGATTGACTGTGCTGCAGACACAGAGATCCCTGGTTAGGCTCTGCATGATCCATTTCAGGTATTGTAAGTAATGCTACTTGCATGTTTTTTTGCTGTACAGACTTACCGCTTGGGTCAAAGGTAGCTCTGAAGTTTGGATGATCCACAGCTGGGTCATTGATCTTTTTTTTTTGTTTTCCTTTACACTCTCCTCATATGATCTTTTAGTCCAACTCACATGTTTTATATAAGTGTTTTTGCTTTGTTCAAGTCATCCCTCTGCTTCTATTCTATCAATAAGCAACAGCTCCCCATATAGGCGGTCTGCGGAAACTAGCTAAATATTGTATGTTTATATGATATATTAAAACAATTGTATATTTTGGCCTTATGCAACAGAATTGGCAATGTTTTTTCTTTTCTTCCCATTTTAGCTCCAGTCTCCAAGCCAACTCTTTCTGTTGTCAGTGGTTTACCGGAGGTAGTGTTAGGGAAGCCTCTACAGTTAATCTGTCGTTCTGTGATGGGAACACCGCCAATAACATTCAAATTCTACAAAGGAAATGAAATTAAGAAAACAGTAGTTAATGACACATATGCAGTGTTCCTGGATGAAAATATTAGACGAAATGACAAAGGAGGATACAAATGTGACGCTAGAAATGATCACTCCAGTGGTATGAAAACTAGCAATATTCTAAACATCACAGTGATAGGTAAGTCTATTTAATCCTTCTTCTTGTCTAATGTTAGATTTTGATTTTTGAAAGTGTTTGTAGCATCAAATGATGGACTAAGCAAGATGGATAATGAAATGTGTATAAAACTTTTTTTCAGGTGAATTAAAAATAGTTGGACTCTGTATTGCTCACTATTTGTCACTGAAGTAAAAATTCTGTTAATAATCTGGATCAAGTTAACTACAACTGAAGTTATTTTAATGTAAGAGATTTGGCTTGAACTATTATTCTAGAAGAACTCTTTTTGGGAAAATATGAATAATTTGATCTTGAATATTTGAAAATCTGAAAGATACTAGCTGTTAGTTAAATTAATGATGAAGCATTCCAGACCAGGACCAGACCCAGATTTTTCATGTTTGATTTTTGAAGGGCTAGATTAAATGTATGCATACTGATACTGGAGCTATTTCTGTGATATTACTTGCTAAAATCAGCATGTTAGCTAAATTCTTGGTAAAACATTTAAATCTGCATTTTTTATATTTTAGTAATCCCTCTAAATACCTCTGTTATTAGTTTGGCACTGAGCATTTTCAAACCAGAAGCTGCAGTTGCTAAGGAGCTCTGAAAGTCAGTCTTATTGTGGCTCATACTAGGAGTTACTGTATATGAGCATAGACTCAGATCCTACAAATATGTATGAGGTTACCCTTATGCTCAGCTTTAAGTACAGTGACTTCATTGGCTAATAACCCTTAAGAGTGAGAGGGCAGAATTGCACAGCTGGAGAGGGCAGTAGGGTCTCTAGACTAAGGGAAAGAAAAATGTGAAGTTAGAAAAAAAACATCTGAATCCCTAAATAACCACAAGCAACTTTAACAAAAGGTGGGGAAATTTCAGTTTAGGACATGAGGAAACCTGTGGGAGATGCTGCAGGAAAAGATAGGGGCTACATTAGAAAGGGCAGAATTCCTCTGTCTGTGAGGGAGCTTGGTAGCTGAAGCTTTTAAAGGAAGATGAACTGGAAGTTCACAGAAGAAAGCATGGAGCCTGCTGCATGCTGAAAATCTTATTAGTGCTCCAAGAAGAAGAATGTAAGTGAAAGTGTAGTGATTTGCAAGTGTGCTATTAGCAGATATGAAAAGAAACTGAAGCAAATAACAATTCCATAGCAGGCCACGAGACTGGTGTCAGAACTGATAACTGTTAAGACATGTGCATGTGGTTTTCCCTATTGTTGCACGTGTAAGAGAATGTCTTGTTTTGACAGAATTTTAACCAGTATGCCGTGTTTGTGTAGATTTTTTTTGATGGCAAAGAGAGCAGATGGTATTGAGGTTTGGAGTGATAGTTCCTGGTTTAGATCCTACTGGTTGAAAGGGTTGGCTCAAGAAAATTCTGTCACTGATTTAGATATGTTCTACCCCCCTGAGAGTCATTTCCTGGTGGGCCCAAAGAGCTTATTTGTCAACAACAGGCTTTGCTGTGGGGCTGAAAGAAGCTTCTTGGTTATGCTGTACCCAAGATACGGACTGGACCTTGAATTTAATTTGAAAAGCTATGGGAAATAATTGTAGATAGAGTGTTTGAGGAAGTGTACTGTAGCCATCTATACTAGATGAAGGTTCTTAACAGTGGCAGGCTTCATGTCAAAGCATATAGTCTTGTGGTTCATCTTGAATAATGAATGATGTAAGTAGAAATAATTGCCTCCTACCCAACTGGAAATAAAGAAAACATTGCTTGTGGCTGCTGTTCCGTCTACAGAAGGAGCTGACTAATTGTAGGTATTGACCTTTTATTAAAGGAAATAATGTTTTATCTGTAACCTCTTCAAAATGTTTTTCTACTCAGTAATGTCACCTCTACCTTGCTTGAGTTCAGAGCTGGTAGTTCTTCATCACATATTTATGATATGCTGATGTTGTCCAAACATTTGACGATTAAAGTAGTGGTGTGGCAATATGTGGTGAAAGATGAGTAGAGCTGTGTATCCGGTGCATGTTGCTGGCACCTATGTCCATGTCATTCAACCAGATAGTAACTGTGTACAGCTACTGGAAAAGACTGGAGCAGGAACTGATTTCTTTGGAACTTGGTAAGCAAGGGAACTCGTGATGGAGGATCCACTTGTAGAGACATTTTAACCCATTTACTTGGATCCTTGCTACTTTTCTTGAATGTATCAGCCGTATTTTAGGTTTACTGAACTTGATTACTGTCAAGTAATCCAGGACCAGAGCAGAAATCTATTCTTTCCCTATTGAAGAGCGAATCTTTTGCTACCAGAGTGTTTTCAGTTTTGTGTTCCAGCCTGAATCCAAACTGTGTTGGTTTAAAAAAGATGAGCTTGTGTTTAACAGGTTGGTTTCTCTCTGAGTTCACTGAAGAAGTGTAAGTTTTGACGTTGAGCTGTATGTGACTAGAGCAGATACATCCTGAATTGTTGTTTTTCTTCTGTGTCAGCTGGACTATTGCATGTTTGAAGGATGTGCTCTCCACTCTCTGAGCCCCTAAACAGGTCTTGAATTGAAGCATTTGCATTTGCTAGTCTCTAGAGGTTGGAGAGTGTCTTAATTGCATCAGTTCCACCAGAATGTGCTTTGCTGACACTAGAGAGAAGATGAATGATGAAAGTATGAAGAGATTTATTCATTAAGATTTAAAGTCAAGGTGACTTGAAATAACGAGTAACAAAGAAATCAATACAAAGCATAATCTTCATCTATTAACAAATGGATGTTTCTCTAGTGGCTTACATCCCAACGGTCCCAGCAAATGTGTGTATCCCAGCTGTTAGAGCTGGTGGTTCAGGATATAGGGTGACACTGTTTGGAAGTTCTGAATAGAAAGTCATGGTTTGGGGCCTGGTGAGCCAACCTTCTACAGAGTCACTCTCTCCTGAGGTGGTTGCTGTGAATTCTTTGTATTCTGTCCCTTTCTGGGGACAGGATCTGAAAAAAGACCTGTCTGATGGATAAATCCTGTCATGGTCATGGGATCAGTCCTAGTAACACACATCTTACGTCTAAATCTTTGCTTCCTGCTTCCTATCTAATACAAATACAGTTTTCGTGAGTATCATTTTTTATGTCAGCTTTGTCTTCCTCTTTCTGCTTCTATACCAGTGTTGCCTTAATGATTTCTCTTTTACATCTGCCTTGTGTTATTTGTGACCTTGCCTCATTCACATTTGTAAACTTTGCAGAGAAATTTTATTTAGTGATTTTGGCAAAACATTTCCTTCATATCCCAAGCATTTAGGGAAGCTACTAACATTCTATGTCTTGCATCATAAAAAGTCTTAACTATATATACATTTTTTCTTCCTTATGTAATTATAAATGCTGATACACATCTTCTCCTGATCTAGCTATGTATATACTAATATACTTAATTTGTAGAACAGAAAACCTAAAAACTGTATTTTGGCTACTCATATTCTTACAGCTTGTTAAAATGCAAACTAACTTCTCTCATTTTGTTTGCTATAACCTGTAACCCCTTCAAATTTGTGGCTTGCTTATGCCTTTGAAGAATTTGATCCAATATCTGTTGATGTTCACTACTGTATACTAAATGTTACAAAACAGATATAATACAGTTAGTATAAAATAGCACAACTCTACATAACTATGTAAGCATAGCTATATAAATTGAACTATAATTATTTGCACTACTGAACTATTGGGTGTATTATTTCTGAAGATAATTTAGATTGTTTCTAGGTTGGGGCCTGATGGGGATCCACAGAAGTTTAAGAAAAGATACTGATTGACTTCTGTGGGAATGGATATAAGTTTACTTTTGTGTTTGCTTAGTTTCTCTATGGTGCCTGTGTAATTCTGGGTGCATAAAAATATTTACTGGATAATGCTGTCTGGCAGAGACTGTTCAAAAACATGAACACTATGCATTCAGTCTCTGTTGAGCTAAGGAAAACTCATGTTAAAGCAAGTATTTCTACAGTACAGTATTTTATTATCAAAGTCATTTTTCATAGTGCCGATATTTGTTTTCTTTGTCTCTTCTGTAGTACCAATCAGGAATGCCAGCTTGGGCAGTAATCCTTACGGGGAAGTGGAAGATGGCAGTGACACTGCTTTTCTCTGTTCCGTGAAAGAAGGATCGTGGCCAATCCACTTCAAGATTTTTAAAAAAACTGATCATGAAGTCCTTTTATTTGAAAAAAGTGAGAATGCAGACAGAATCTTGTGGCGCAAGGAAGCAATGAGCAGACAGGACACGGGAACATATTACTGCATTGCTTCTAATCGAGCTAATGTGGATGTGAAGAGCCATCCAATAACCATCAGTGGTAAGTTACTTTTATGATAAGCTTCATACACTGTCATCATGGCAGGTGAGGGTCATGTTATTTGAGATATTACTGAGTATACCTCTCTCGCATGTTTTTCTTTCACCATTGTCAGAAGTTAAACAGAACTATTTATAAGCAGAGATGTCTTACCTACACAGAACAGTTTAAGGGATGCTGAAAAGCCAAAGCAGCAGACTGCAGAAGCTAAAAGCAACCATTTGTTGTACTGAGAAGTTGTCTGTCACAAGGGAAAGGCTCACTAGTGAACTTTGCATGTGAGTCTCATTAAAGTTCTCCCCCAGCACTTAAGAAGACCTATTTGTAGTAAAGTGAAAGCTCAGGAACTGCAGAAGTTGATAATGATAGCCTGCCACTGTACATACTTATAAACATGTCTTTCTTATTTCCAGTCGTCTTAGCGGCTTGGCAGAAAGGAGTCATTGCTGCATTTGTCCTAATACCTATTGCAGGAGCAATAGCTCTCACTTTATGGTGGTTTTTGTTTAAGAAGAAAACAGGTAATAAATGATTCTCTTCTATTTCTTTGGTGATGAATGCATTATAGCTAAAGCCTTGCATTTGCTTCAGGAGCAAAGGCCTGTGAGGATGAAACTTCAGGAGATGTTTTTAAATACAGTTTTAGAAAGCAGCAGAATCTACTTAAAAATGTGTGAGGTGGCCCAGGTTAAGCTGCAAGTATGCTGAAGCTTTCCAGGTACCCTGAGCAGAATGGGGACATTTAGCCAACGGTGCTGGAAAGGCACTATTGGAAGAAAAAGTTATTGGAGATAGGCCAGAATTCCACTGTTTGGATGCAAACCCAGGTCTGGAATCCAGCTTCTTGCAGTGTAGAGGCAGATGGGACCTGAGKTTTTTTTTGTTTTGTTTTGTTTTGTTTTTGAACCAGTATGGAGCTATGCTGATTTGATTTGGGGTCCCAATTCAGGGATAATTGGGGTACTTCTCCAGTTCTTATGAGGCAAACTTAAGATTGCTTTTTCTCCCTGCACTCAAATACAATTTCACTTAAGGATTTATCTTCTTTTCTTAAGGTGCTCTTTTGATCTTGTTCTTTCAGAAAATAAGTAAATCTGTTTTAAATGTTCATCCTGAGATATGCAGTATGTTGCAAAATATTTGGGAAAATTTGAAGTATCTGGGAATCCCAGACTGCTTAAATTGATTTGTCTGCATTTTGGGGTTTGAGATCATAGCTTCCCTGCAAAAGAGACATTTCAGGGACCTGGGTGATAAACAGGACATAGAATACTAGGTAATTAATTTTATGATAGCCAACAGAAAGTATTCTGACTTGGGTAGATAATCGTTTTGTTTTGTTTTGTTTTGATTTTCRTCTTTTAAATTCTTTTATTTATGCAGTATTTTAATAACAGCTCTTATTTTTCTTTGTCAAGCTCAAAGACCGTCCATGGAGATGTCTGGGTAAGATGTCTTGCTTTCCGATAATGCTGAAATATTTCTGTTTAAAGGGCCAGAGGCCTTCCTCCATATGAATATATTTTATTATGGCACACACCTGCAGACAATAGATGGTTGTAGCTGTGTGCTTCATACACCACCTGCAAACTTACAACAACAGGATGAGGAAATATTCTAAAAATAGAAAAAAATCAGCTAAGAGGAGTAGAGGAATGTCAGGCCTACATCTGCATACATTCAGATATGGAATTAAAAACTTGGAAGTCTTCAAGCAGAGTAATGCTAGAGGGACCACTTTTGACCTTAAAGTTTGCTTGTGCTTTTCTTAAAGATGGAGGCAAAATTTTCATTAACTTCAATAGTTAAGGAGGTATGGTAGTCAGCACAGACAGTGACTGAACTTTGCRTATCATCATGTTGTTTTTATCGCCTGTTTTGGATAATTACATCAAATTTTATTGGCTTGCTTTTCAGATCTGCCTTGGCTACAAACCTGACAAGTGAAAAACTGACAAGACAGAACAATGATGGAGACTATTATTCCAGTGGGATATTTTCCTGAAGACTATTAATGAGTTGGCTTGATTAAGAAACATTTATTTAAAATTTTGGACTTGCATGGTTGTGGTTTGGATAGGGGCCATTTTTGGGGGGAATGCACAGGAATGCCAATAACATTCTCCCACATATCTCCAGTCATATTGTTGTTGCATAGCTTTTTATGAGCACATCTTATACAAAGATTAGTTTATGAATCTGCCCAGTCACTTCTACCAGGCAATTAGTAACCAATATTACAGATGGACAAACCATGGTAAAAGAAAATTACTTGCTGTTTTTGAGAGTGTTGGCGCAGCCACAAGGAAATGATTTCAGAGAAAAAATTTGAGAAGTGGCTTCTAGTCCTGTGTTCTGGCTACAGTATAGGTATATTAACTTGCTACTAGTTAGCACCTTTTTATTCCAGGATCTCAATACACTTTACAAGATAGATGGGCGTGTTTAGAACACCTGATATGAATAATGTTATCTCTTGTTGTTATTTAGCTGATCATTTGAAAAAGTCACACTCTTCCCATCTGTGTTATATGACTGTCTTGGACATGAATCTAAGGGCAGAATTTCTCATGTGTAAACATTGYGACAATAAGAGTTGCAGCTTTGTTTTAATGAGCAAGGTGCAACTCATTCATTTGGCTAAAATAAGTGTTCTATCAGCTCAACTTTTGCTTGAATATTTTAGGATCAGGTTACATTGAAGATGGTGAAAATCACATGAAATCAACAGATGAAAATAAAGGTAATTGCATGCTTTTTAAACAGTAGATTTTAAATTATTTTATGAATGAAAGTTGTGATTTTTCTGATGATAGCAATCAAGATTTGAAAGTCCAGTCCTTTCTTCTTACTCTCTGATAATGAAGAAAACTCTTTCCTTTGCTGAGTCTAGTTCTTTTTCCTCACATGCAAAATGACAACGATGTGACCCCTTTCCCAACTGCATTATGAAGTGCAATTAGTTGTGCTGGGTTTGAGGCCATCTGCTGAAGGATGGTATAAAAATACAACTTATACTCAAAATTTTGAGTTCTATATGGCATATATTCAGAGCTTGTTATTTTCTAGACTGTGATACCTACAGACTTCTGCTTCTTTTGTTTCTCTTTCCTTCTTTATATCTGCAGATCTTGAAATGTTTAAGCATTAAACCTAAAAATAATCTTCTATAAAATCTGAACAAAATGACCTGCCAGATGCCTTGAGACACTACATAGGCTAATATGTATAATCATTAAAATGTGTCATAAAGTATTGCATCGTCTAGTATGTTGTATTCTTAAAGACTGGTGTTTAAGATATTTAGTTAAAGAATAGTATTTACATATGTGGGTATTACCATCTGAAAGCACACTTTGTCCCAAATGCTTTTGTTTTATACTGATGTGAAAGTGTTCTGATGGGTTAGATGCAATTTCTGATGACTTAGAATACATGTTGACTTGGTTGTCTCTTTGACTATGAGTCAAAAGGTAGCTGGGAATGCACTGGTGTAACAGAAGTTCAGATTAATGCAAAATTAATCCTGATTACAGAGCTAGATTCCTCCATAAACCTGTATGTAACATAGTAGGAAATAGGTGGCAGGAATCTCCATTTGATAATTTGTGCTACAACTCTGAGTGTACAGGGCAGCACTGTATCACAAAACTAAGAGAAAGGAGCTGTGCTAAATTGATTTCACAGGAAAGCTTGGAAACAAACTATATAAACAGTAGCTCAGTGGCTCTTGTTTTTTCCATTGTATCCTACTTGTTTCAAATTAAATGGGCTCTGGTCTAATAATCTGCATATGTGTCAGAAATAAATGACGTCAATCCTGACCAGCTATGGATTGGGCAGCTTCATTAAAACMAACTAAATTGTTTTCTGCCAGATGTGAAAACCAAGGCTATTATTCATGTGCCTCTAAAAATAACAGTATCTGTTTTTGCATTTGTGTAGTAACAGCTTTTACTTTAGCGAGCAAGAGGAAGGAACCTGCATTTGGTGCATGGAGTTTATCCCGTTGCGGTCTAAATAAGTCAAAATAGAATGGGAGAGACACACACACACACCAGAAACATAGGAATATAAGGCTATAGTGGTTCTCCAGGATCATTGCTGTTGTAGGAAGCATGCCCTTTAAAGTTTGTTTTTAATTAATATGGCTTCTTAAAAACTGGGGGGTTTTTTGTTTTTCTCTTGTCTCTCACCAGTACTATTGGAAGGCTGCTCCAAAACTTTGCTGTTCTAATCATTAGATCTTTCTCTAATTTCTGTTTTAAAAAAGTCCCCAGACAGTTCTGCAGGACTCCAGGCTGGATTACTGTGGTTGTCCCTCCAGTCTTTACAGGAATCCAGTAGAAATCAATCTCCACCATAAGCAAAAGGCAGAACAGAAGGCAACAGTTTAGTGCATCTGTTGTATCCAGCTGGCCAGTACTGGTCAGCTAGTAGTCTTAGTAAACCAGCTGTCTAATCATTGTCAGGCTTTTTATGGGCATTGTGGCAGAGGAGCATTTTGAGGCGGAAGATGGGTTGCCATTGTAGATGTTCTATGGAGAGCTTGTAGAGCCATGCAAGAGAGAAGTGCTGAAATTGCTTATTGGCAAAGCAGAACTTGAGAGGATGAGAGGAGATGAGGGAGGCCGTGGAAGACTCGGGAAAGGCTTTAAATATGGGAAAAGTAGAGAACAGAAAGTGTCCTGCCACAGCAGCTAGTGAAAAAGAGGAGAAAGTAATTTCAGGGAGAGAAAAACGAGAGAGCAGGAAGAGAAAAGATAGGAGCTGGAGTAGGAATATGCGAGAATCTCATATAATCCCCTGCTTCATTTGTGTTGTGCCACTTTTGAAGGTGCTAAATAGAAAGTAAGAGTTTAGGCACAATTTGCAGGTCACACAGTTTCAGAAAACTGGCTTGAGTTGGTCTGCTGCCTCTCAGATAGGGATGAGCCTCAGGCATGGATAGGCCTCACACCTCTTAGCAGAGTAACTCAGATCTGCCATGAGTAGGGCCTGATCCTGCACCTGTCAAAGTCAGTGAGGACTTGTCTATTAATTTCAGTGGCAACAGGATCAGGCCCACAGCTCAAAACATGCAGTACTACAAAGAAATATCTTCTTGATATTTTTGGGGCAGGACCTGACCTTGAGAGTGCTGAGGTGGAGTACACTGAAGTTGAAGTATCGACGCTTGATCCTCACAGAGGTAATAAACTGTTTGGCCTCTATGATTATATTTTGGGAATATCTCTGGGCACGTTACTGTTCCCTGACACTAGTCTGACACTGGCATCTGTGGGAGTAAGAGCAGGCTGTGTTGCTTGTGCATCACAGTTTCATGCTAATAGCTCTCCTTAATCTATGTGATGCTGTGGCAACCGTGCTGTTATTCAGTGCAACCCTTCTTCCCTTGTGATCCTCTTGTGCACCTGCCCTGTCTTTCCACATGAGATCTGTGCAAGGCAGGACTGCCTGCTGGAGCTGTGGCTCTGAGCAGAAGGCAGCCTGCTGCGGATCTTAATTTTGTAGAATCCACGTTAATTGAGAGGCATTTGAGGATATCCACAGGATAGAACAGAAAGCAGAGGAATTTCCTCTCTTTATAAAGGAGCTGGCTGAAGGGTCAAAGCTGTGATCCACTTGTGATGGAGAAGGGAGAAAGAAAAGAGCAGGTTTAGTCTCTCAGTCTGAAAAGGGCTGGAAACCATCCTGGATTTTGTGGCACATTAAATAGAGAAATGATGAGAATATTGATGCCCAGATAACTTTGGCCTCTTGCTGTCACAGCAGCTACAGTGACAGTAACCAGAGCTCATAGCATGAATCTGAAGTATGTATCTCTGCAACCTTGAAGGAGGAACATTCACTGAAATTTATTCTAAACACCAGAATGAACATTTCAATCATTTTCTGTCATCTGGAGAACCATGATCATTATGCCCTTGTGCTGAAAGCTGTTAAATCATTCAGAAATTTGCAAAAAAGGTTCGAATAGCTGAGAGTGAATAAAACCCATGAGAGACATTTATGCTATGCCCTAGCTTCTCTGTTCTAACTGGATGAGAAGCAGACTGAGGAAGAAATGGACAAATTTGCTGTTTCCTAGTAGGAAGGGACACTCACTCATTTGAGACCAAAGGCATTCTTGTTTAGTTAGTACTACAAACATTTGGGCAAACGTGCTTGCTCTTCAAGGTTGGCAGCAAAGCTCTTCTAGAACAGCTAGTCTTCCTGTTCTTATTCTGTTTTCTCATAAGCTGGTGTCTTTCATCACAGTGGTTTTCCTGTATTCTTAGCATGCTATCTATCCACTATCTGCACTTAGATAACAAAGTTGTACTGTTTTTCAAAATAGGACTAATACATTTGCTTGTTGTTCTAAATGTTTCTCCGTGTGTACTGTGCATTACAAAGGTGTAGAATGGTAAAGATATGCGAGCATATGATAAATGGAATGGAGATCACTATTAAATGCAAAATCAGCATCTCTAAAAATAGTCTTTTCATCCCATTCCTGATATAACGCTGTTCCAGTATAGTGGACTGAGTAATAAGATAGTTTCTATGCTATGTAGACTTCCATCATAGCTGAATCCGGTTAAAATGAGCAAAACAATATTTAAAAGATAATGTGTAAATGGAAATAGATAATGTAACTGAATGCTGACTCATGTTACAGACATATATGACATTCAGTACATAAATTGGTTCTGTGCTTCAAATATACTGAGATGTTATGGCTCCCCCATCTATTTCTTGTGGTAAACCCAGGACAAAAGTGACTGCTTAGCAAATGCAAACTTTGGTTATGAAGATGGCAACTGCACTGCAAGTATTAATGTGCTAATCTTTCAGAGCATCTTGATGATGCTGCCTGAATGGAAGGAATTGTATGAAGCCAAGTTGCAAGATTTTTTTTTTAATTCTTCACCTTCTGTAGCAATGAGAATAAAATTAGATTTATTCTCAGGAGAAGAGAAGCAAAACTAAGTTTCTTTATATGCCCTTGCAATAATCATATACATCTACAAAAATATTTCAGCCGTAGGACTGCCACTGATACTTGTACCACATTGATGTTATTGCACAAGTTTCGTTTCAAATCATAATATTCTTTCTTGTCTTTTTGTGTTATGACCAGTAYTTGTTAGGGAACAGACCCTTCAGATTATTACTTAGCTCCAGATCCCAATGTTTAAAACTCATCACATCTTTTTTGATTCCACCTATTTTCTGAATGACAAAACATGGCACATTTGCCTCTTCTCTGGGCATGCACGTCTCATCCAGCAGGCTGCATGTAGCGTCTGTTCCTTCTGCCATTTTAGGAACTCAGGATTTCCTTGATCACCCAGGACCAGTTTTAAATTATTTACTCTACCCATTCATTTGTTCTTGTTGCCACTGTTGTCAGTGGCAATACTGCTGTTCATCTCAGAAGTAGGAGAATTACATTTTCTGTATTGTGAAAGAATACTACAATAAATACTGCAATATCTAAGCCATAACAGGAACCTTTGGGTCATCTTTGGAAATCAGAAATAACTAAATGCCATCTCAGAACAAGCTTGCATAATTGTAGAAGGATGTAGATCTTGCTTTGACAGTAAAGAAGTTTTTACATTTGGAAACAGTGATTTTACCCTGTTTTTTGAGCCGTCTCTGCACTATCAGGTCATTTTTCTGAAGTTTTTTTTTTAACACAGTATAATTATGAATAGTCTGGTGCATCAAGAACTTTTATCTGTACTATGCATGTGTGTGAAGAACAAAAGCCAAGGTTCACTCCAGTGTTAGTGATGGTGGTAAGTTTGCTAGAGAAGTTTCACTGCTTTATTTTAAAACCTCCATGTGGAAATAATTTGATACCTACTTTTGTGAAGTAGGGGTGAAGAGGCTAGACAAATACGAGGCAGAGCTGGGGCTACACAGCCCAGCTGTTACTTGGGGTAATCATGGTTAGTTGTTACCTTGATATTTAAAGAGCTGCTGGTTCTAGAGAATGATTAAATTGAATCCTTATGGAGACTCTGTTCCTAACAAAAATAAAGCGCTTATCTTTTCTAAAGCGTAATTGTATAAAAGGATGGCACAATGATTTAGACCCTTTATTGTTAATATGAGGAAAAAGAAAGGCCAGTGCTAAAGAAAGATCAGGAAATATGCCTAAAATGAGAAGGGAGAAACTGCTAATCATGGGTGAGTAAGAACATGCTCCTTCTTTTACTTTTATAGTTGATTAGTCATCTGCAGGGTGGCAACATTATAAAGTCAGCGGGAACAAAATGTCAAATCATCCAAGTCATTTCTCTTAGCACGTTTTTCCAGTGCTGGGCCAACTTTTGGAACGTTAACAAAAAAAAAATAACATGGACAGTGGTATTATATCAGAATTTAATGAAAAAAAAAGCAAGCTAAGGAAATGCCTTCCACCAAGTCTTTCCACAAAATCAACAGCAGTAGATTTAGGACTGTAATCTGCTAAACAAATGCGCTACTAACAAAATGAGCTACTTCTCATTAAAATTATGAAAAAATTACATGTGACTTCACTGGAAATTGGATTGATCATTTAAGCAATACTGCACAGCATATGAAATGTACTTCAAGATCTTCGGACTATTTTTTTTTTTCTTCAAAGAATGTTCATGCCAAAACTGCAAGTTTGAAAGGTGTTATTAGGCACTCGGTGAGGTGCAACTCCTGTTGTCATTGAAATTAATAGGAGTGTTGCAGCTGAATTCTGTTGTGTTTAGCACCCAACATTTAAAAGATGTTTAACAGAATTAGTAAAAATGAAATTAAAAATAAGCTTTGGGAAATTATAATGGGGTGCCTGAGCCACTGAGATTCTTCAGAGCAATGCAGAACAGTAACAATCCTGATTCTTAGTTTGACTGACAGTCAATAGTCTGAATTCTTTAAATGTTTTCATAGCTAAAGTACAGGACTCCGTATCCAGAAATCTGAATTCTCTTTCCAGTTTCCTGCAGACAGAGAACAACTGTCTTCTAATTTTTTTTTGAACTTTAACTAGAAAAATCTAATGTCTTGTTTTAATGAAGATATACAGAAAGTAGAGATGATATTGACAGAATTCTGAGGTTTTCTAAGCAACTCATTACCACTGAAATTAACGAATGTTTCTAAAATGCTTGAGGTCCTTGAACAGCAAGCTCTTTGGCCCTGCCTTCATGGACCTTTATACCAACTGAAGAAACAAGTTTAAAATGCACAGTGTTCTGGAACAGTTTGCTTTACTCTGGTGACCCAGGGATTTTTGGTCTAGAAACATTCAGGAAATCAAGGAAACTGTTCTAATATCCTACTGGCCACAGCTGTGCTTATACTGCCGTAGAGAAACTGAGTTCTTGAGCTTTTCAGGTTTTTGGCCAAGGCTCAGCCCCTTTCCTACTGGGATAAGTGCCTGTAGTTATGATGTTGGTATCAAACCTACGTGGAGAGGATTTCACAGATATCAAGAAAAAAGGAAGAGCTTTTTCGTTTTCATCTCATAGACAAGAGTAGAGGTTTACAAGGGCTTATTTGTAACTCCAAGTGTCTGAAAAATGCATGGCTAAGATTAGTATTGTGTATGTGTCCCACCTCTGTCCTTAGAGGCATAAATCTTCTCTGTCTGCTTTTTTCCCTTACTTTCTATCATTCCACAAGCCTTCTTTGCCTTCCCTCCTGCTATGTCCACATGATCTAAGTGCGCTAATAGAAGAGTCTGCTATGGCGAGGAAGTGAGAGGCAGCCCTTCCTGGAAAGCACATAGATAGAAGCTGTGCAGTGTGAAATGAGAATACTCTTCAGAGACATTTCACAAAGAACAGCAAATCAGATCATTTTTGTGACCATAAGATTTAATCAGATCAGTTACCAAAAGGAGGTGTAGTTAGTATTCAAAATTACAGATATCCTCAGACCTAGGATCCCTAAGTCCTTCGAACAAATAGAAGAAGCTCTTTTAAATCATGCAGAGAAATTCTTTTCCAGTGTAAGATGTTTCTGTAAAACTAAAGTACCATCAATTTAGGTTGAGAAGCTTATTAGAATGTTAAAGTCAAATTTAGGAAAGGAAGCCTATGTTGCCCATCATTTCATATACAGGGGGAAAGACATCTCTCTCTATGAGAACCATAAAGACTGGGTTTGGGGGAGGGGGTGTAGGTGCTTTTTCATACAGACTCTGCAGGCTGCTTAGGTACCTGCTTCCTCTGAAAGTAAAACAATGTGTTCTGTTTGTTTAAGGAGCTTTTTGTAAGGCAAACAAAAAAAAGAAAAGAAATTGATTCTGTGCCAATACATTTTCCAGCTCCTGTACAGAAGGGGACTGAAACAGTTTATAGTGAAATCAGAAAAGCTAATAATGGTAAGTAAGCTAGTAAAAAATTAAACACATAAAGGAAGCATTTGTATAGAGATTAGAGATAGATTTGTGAGTGATTAGTTTAGAAGATAAATGCCATAAAAAGAGATCCAAGTCACATAGGAACATCCTGAATAGCAGCTAAGAAATCACGGGTGTGAATAAACTGTACAACACCTTCATGTTTTTTCATAAACCAATGATCCTCAATGCAGTGAGGTTAATATTTGTAACATCTATTTCATCAGCCCATTCACACTGTGTCTGCTCAGTAGTTTGGCTCTACATCTGGATCTGAATCTGGAGCTGAACATGCCCTGTTGGGGATTATGTTAGGGTGCTATCTTCTGATTCAAACCCATCTCTAACAGCTAATGAAGAACACTTCCCCCCCCCCCCTTAGTTGAGCACGCTTGCCAGTGTTATAAAATATTACACTGTTTTTGGACATAACCCTAGCAAATACCCCAAAAGCTCCCAACAACAAACTAAAAAACTTTAAAGCAATATAATCACTTTAGCAGTGGGTTACGCATTTGTTTTAAGCACCATCACAAATTGTCTCAGATTGTGTGTGCCAGCCACACTAACCCCTCTCAACTCCTGAATTTAGCAAAGACTTTTGTATGTGGACATGAGCAGCTTACTGGAAATTACTGTCTATAAATGCTCTGGCAGTAATGAGTTCAGAGACAGTAGATTAAGAGTGCTGCTTCATAGCTTGTCAAAGACTAGATCAAAGGATTCTCTTTCCTCTCTTTGTATTAGGAAGTCTAGATTTGTAAATATTAGGGCTGTAAACTGGTCAGCTTTTCTCCCCATTCCCCATCCATCTTATCAAGTGGCTTTGTTGTGTACCATGTTTAATTTTTATTCTTCATGTTTTAATTTGCTATTTTCCTATTTAATGTGGGATTTCTCAACCCCTCCAACACAATATTCTGTTTCTAAGGAGTCTTTCCTGAGGATCTCGAGGTGCTTTACAAAACATTACTTAATTTTCCCTTGTGAGGAATTATAAGGCAGTTTTATCTCTATTTTACAGTTGAATAAACAGAGAGATTAGGTCATTCGTTTCAGGCAATGTATTTAGACAGTGACAACACTGGGAACAGAATTTCAGAATCCTGACTCCTAGCTTGCTGCTAAACCTGTACTTTGTACACATTTTTCACAGCCTTGCAGAGAAGGCAGAACAACCTTTACACCAAAGAGCAGGCTTAGGCACTTCATGTAGGAGAGCCTGGCAGCATCATGGGAAAAAGCAGCTCACTTCAGGGCCTAGCCCAAAGACTAATGAACTAATGTTCTGAAAAGTTTTCTGGTGAGTTTGGATTGGACCTGTAATGAGCTGCACAAACCGACTGCATAGCCCCTTACTTTCTTTCTGCCGAGGTGTGAAGCTGAATATTATGCCTTTCATCATTCCTATTTTTGATGGAACAGAAAGAGTTTTATATACTAGAAGGATGTTTTGTGAGTTCTAGCGTAAACTCAAGGATGGTACAGTGGAGCTATAATTCAAAGCACTTATAAAACTGTACTTAAGGCGGGAACTGTAGTAAGATGAGACATGATTGAAAGACTGGGCTGAACTAACCAGATGATATGCAAACACCCCTTAATCTTGCAATCCACCTGCTCTTTTATACATAACATTCTACAGTTTCAGTTATTCTTGGAAACATAGTTAACAGTTTATTGTTTTAATCACATCTGTTTTTCCTGACTGATACACAGGAAAAGTGTTTCAAATAGATAAGCAGTGCATCACATAGCTATGCAGTTGCTTTGGACAGCTACCTTACATTCTGTTTAAATGTAATATTTACTTTGTTTTKGATAAGCTGCATGATGAGAAGGTAGCAAAGTACAACTGCAATGGAGGATTCCTGGGAAATAGATATATCTTCATAAGTACTTTCATATATTAATATAGGTACATTAAAGCCCAGTTCTGAAAGATGATGAACATTATTAGTGGACACAGAGGTGTTTTACCTCTATAATATTCACTAGGTTTGATTATCCCTATGAGATTTTTGATGTCTGAGAGTGCAATCTATGTCAGCAAGTCAATGGTTAGGACAAATGTGCCCTCTGGGGAAAGTACATGAATTGGGGAATTTATGTTGGCTACACTGTTTGAAAGACATAACACCTAAGACCTATGCAACATTTTAATATTAGCTACTTGTAGGTCACATTTGTGGTTTGGGTTTTTGTAATTAGAATTAATTGAGTGCTTCATAAGCAATGATGACTTTTCAGGGAGCTGCCTGTGCATATCAGGAATTGTGACAATTAGAGAGGAAGCTGAAGAGCTGTCAGTAGTTGTTATGTCTGATGCATTTTTTTGTGACTTAGGCAATGTATTTTTCCTCTCCCTTTTTCTGACCGCTCTCACTGCTGTCCTCAACAAGGCAGATGCCATCTCAGTAACCAACTCATCTTGGATTTTGATTTCCACAGCTATTGCTTCTCCTCACCCTAAATCATGAGTCCATAGTGCAGATAATGCTCTGGCCTTTCCACAGTGCCAGGCCTTTGGTAGTGTGCTGAGCACCTGCCATTATTCCTTTTCTTTTTGGTTTCCTATACTGACTATGCTATCTCCTCTAACTATCATTTCAATGTCTCTTCCACACCACGGTAAGACTTCCCATCCTATCTACTGTGGTGCTTTCCTCAGTCTGAATACCAGGCATAAGGAGATGCTACATTAAAGATAGACATTAAAGACTAAAGATAGACTGCCTGAGACACAGTCTCTTTGCACAAACAGGTGCATTTCAAATCCCAGAAAATGTCAATGGAGTTAGCTACAGTTTTGTGGGAAAAAGAAGTCATTTGTTAAATTCTAGCCCAGTCAGGCATGTTTTGATTTAAAGTCAAATAATAGTGCTGCAGATAGAGAATGTCAGTCTACTTAGTTGGATCCTAGATTTTCTCTGGTATAATGAGAGGTGTGGGGAGGATGCTGATCATGCTAGTATTGTCTCTGGAAGCAACTCATAGAGGTGAAGTTGTCCTTGCGCTTTTGGTGAATGGTAATTTAATTCAAAGAAAGAAGACTTGGTGTTTGGGAAGTTGATCCAGGTATTGGTTTAAAACTTCTCTAGATCAATAGGCTGTTACTTTAGTATTTTACAGAAAATACCTAAAGCTTCAAGTCTCAGCTTTAAATCAAACCTTACATCAGCTACACATCCAAATGGCAATTTGGGGAATGGGCACAATTAGCACCAGTCAGCTCAATAACACCTCTGTCTAGAAGTTCCCCACCCCCATCAGGATGAACTGATTTCTTTAAAACACTGTTTTCTCCAGCCCAGTCTCAGAGACATTGTTTTTTGTTCAGAACAGAGACAGTCTGAGACATAAGCAAAACAGTTAATTGCCTAAATCAGCAGACTGCCAGAAGGTAAAATGACCATGGCCATGCTGCCTGCTTTGCCTGTGCTGGAATCCCAGCTGCCTAGGCTGGATGGCTGATGCTGTTCCTGAGGGAGAGGTCAATGGTAAGGGCTGCTGGGAGCGTGGAGGCTCTGTTAGATGCAGGATTTACTTCCATCACATCTTTGAGCCTCCCAAGAGGCAATAGGGGCAGGAAGTCCAAGCATCTCCATACTGTTTTTTCCTCTCAGCTCCACCCCTTCCTTGGACACTGGTCCCAATTTTTGGGGTAGCACAGTTCATGTTGCTGAGAAGACTACAGCCGATTCCAGGTCACAGATTTCCTTACGTTTTTCAGGGCACTTCTTGTGGAAGACAGTCTATTAGTACATCCTTGCTCCTTTGGTGAACTCTGCTTTTGTTTTGCATCAGATCCAAAGTTTACAGAAGCCAGCGATAGGTTTTGCACTGATTTTGATGTGTGCTGAGTTGAACTCACAGTGGCTTATTGCAAGAGAACTGCTCTCTATTCTTAATTTCTCATCAGGAAAAGGGAAATCTACCAAACAAAATGCAGAGGCTTTATGCTGCTAAGCCTGGGAAAAAGAATTGGTCACTTGAAGGTAACTACAGTGGCGAGACAGGAAATTCTAAGAATCCTACTGCAACCAACAATGTACTATGGAAAAATAAATATATCCCAGTGGAAAGAGGCATGAGAAATCCCCATTACATTCAGTAGTTTGGAACAAACTTAGAAATCAGCTCCAGTAATCAGGAAATCTGCTCAAATACTTTCCTGCTACTAGGCCTCAGGCTTAACATCTCTGTACTCAGCCAGAAGTTCCCACTGAAAGTCTTTTCCAGCATGAAGGAAACTCACGGGGTTTGGGATTCATTATGTTCTTCAGAACTTAGACCTTAAGAGCGCATTTCAACTGCATACAGTCTGAGATCTTGTAAGTAATTTTTCCCTTCTCTGAAATAAAATCACTGTGTGTCTTAGTATTTTAAGACGTGTTCTATACCAAAGCCTAGATCTGTGAGACATTGATTCCAGAGACAAATGCTGGCTGTAGCTTTGGCAAAAAATTAGGCAAAGCCAGATGGTTTCAGTAAGACACAAATATGCAGGGGGGTTCTGTCCTTGCATGAACCTAAAATGCAAAGCAGAATTGTATGCCCCTGTGCAAGATGTTGTTCCCAATCTGCCTGCCAAGATTTCCTGTCTGTTGGAAGCTACTGCTCCTATAAAAGCCTTGGCAGAATGTAGTATTTGCCTGCAGTTCAGCTTCTTCAGCTGATGGTCCAGCATCTTAGCTTTCACCACTGCTGAAGAAGTGTTTGAGATGGATTGTGAGTTGCAGCTGCTTAGGCCTATATTCTGTTCTGTATAACCTGTAGCAGTGGGGCAGGGCAAGGCAGAGGGGATGACAGCATCTTACTACTGCCATATGATGCACCAGAAGTGAGCAACATCTGTTTGAGTTCTACTTGAGATCCAAAAATTTTCTTGGGCTTTACTGATCCCGGTTTCCAGTAGCTGCCACTAGGAAAATACATGACTAAGCCACATGGACTTGCATTCATTCCTTACAGAAAATCCATTTATTGTATTCCTTTGTAAAAGTATATTCTTTAAATTTAAAACCCTATCAACTGAAAGCAGCAACGAGAGTTTAAATCCATCAGGAATCCATAAAAATGCCTATCTTTATTATACTTGGTAATCTTTTAGAAGTCATCAGTGCTGGAACTTAAGGTCATTTATTGCTCTGGTTCCTCTAACAAAACATTTAAATCCTTGTTTGCTACTGCTGGGGAAGGAAAGCTTGATCTGTTTTTCTGTGTATGACTAGAATCTAGCATATCTCCATTTCCCTGTTTTTGTAAATAGGGGAATGCTAGGATTCATTTGAAAACCTCTGTGTTCCCCTTCATCACAGTAAAATCAGTTCAGTTTGAGTAAAAAACACTGCATGTTTACAACAGGAAGAAAAAAGAAGATTGTGAAAAGATTGACTTGGCAAAGAATTAGCAAAAGCACCATCCAGCTGTCATTGTGCTTTTGTTAGAGGATATACGCAGGCTTACCTGATTGGTACCTTTCAAAAATCATATGGCCTTTTAGCAGCACCTTCAAAGGACACAGAGTGTGACATTCTCCTAGCAGAGATATGGCACTTGGCTAGAAAGTCACATTATTTTGATTTGGGGTGACAGATTATATGGAGGCGGGATATCTGTTATTGTGACCAAATAGCTTTGGAGTAGCAAACATCCCGTTGTTTGAAGTTTGGAATTTATACAAAATTTCTCATTTCCTCCTTCCTGTAAGCACAATGCATTGTGACATAGGCCTAAACGGTTGCCCGCTGATACCTCATTTCATAAACCTTACATGTAGTTTTGTCCACTCAAGTCAAGCTTTGATGTAGCAGTGGGTTACTAGCATTTTTGTTCAGTGCTGTTTGCTCTCAAGACAAAAATCTTTTACATGTTTCCCTTGTAACTTTTATTTTGTTTCTTATCAAATTGGCCAAACACAGTGGGATCAATTTCATACTGAAATTAAGGTTATGCACCTACTGGTATAATGGGCAGTAGGCACATGAGTTTTTAACCCTTTTGCTAGGCTAAACATTGTGGGCAGCATTGTTTTGGAGAGAACTCATAGCATACAGTGATTGGTACATTCTAGTAGTCTCTCTGTGTTTCAGAAATTGCAGCCTGATTGTATGCTATGTTCATGATGCTGCTTTCACTGAAGCAGAATCATAATCCTAATGTTATAAAAATGCTGATGATATGAACTGCATGAGCTTAACTTCGCATAAATACACATGGATGTAATCATAAAGGAGAGAGAGACATTAGCATTGTTAACTGTTAGATTCACCCTTGTTCAGTTTCCTCATTACTTATACTGTCTGTCAAGGGATTTTCTAGACCTTTATTAAGGTCTATTTACAGTTTTTACTAGCCCTAATAACATGTAGTATTTTTCATAATATTTTTCATTTGACAATTTCAAAGCATTTTTCAAACATTATTTAAAAAGTGTTCTGCCTATGGGAGGGTTAATGTTATTATTTGTAATTTAAAAAATACATAATTGTAAATATAGATTAAGAGACTTCCAACTTCATAGAGAAAATGACTGCCAAGATTAACCCAGAGCCCTAGTCCAAATCCTGTGCTTTGAACATTAGATAAATTTTCTTGATACAAGCTCTCTCCACTGAATTTGATATACTTCCCAAGAAAATAGCCTTCAGGATTCAGTGCTTGCTTTTATCATGTGTGAAATATCTTAACAGGCCATACAAAAGAGCGCTTTGAACTCAGTCCTCTTCTAAAAGAGGAGTTAATTTCTTCATGTCTTACTTTTAGAGGGCAAAGGAATATTTGTGTTTTAGTATTTGAAAGTATTCTCTGAAACTTCTAAATAGCTAAATTCACTCTAAAAATAAGCTTAAGGTCTAATTTTAAAGTTCACTGATCCTAAATGGAAAGACTTCCCACTGACTCTCAGGGACAAGCATCTCTTTATTAATCAAATATCAGGTGTCTTCATGAGATCTTATTTGTCTCTGAAAATTGTATTGTATACCGGATTTCTGCAACACGTTATTTTCCTGGCAAGGAATTCGAAAAGGAAGTATAATGCTCATGAGAACTTGCCTCTAAAAGGAAGATTCTTTTTTGTCTGGTAACAGTTTGTGCTCTCAGTAGAGGCTATTAACTCTGAACAGACTTCTGCTCTAAGTCATAATCAGGAAGGCTGTCAAACATGTTCTTCTGTTCAAGATGGTCTTTGAAATGGCTGGTCCTAGCCACATACTTGCAGTAAGCTAGTGCTGGAATACTTCCTAGGACGAGAGCCCTTAGTTGAACCTTGGTTGTAGGTAGCAATATTACATTATTGCAAAGTGAACAAACTAAAGTTAGAATAAACATAAAAGGCTATTTTCTGGAACATAAAACTGATCACTCTGCAGTGTGCCATTTCATAATTTATGAATTATATTTTATTTTGCAGATTCTATGGAAAGCAGGTATTCTGTAAGTATGCATTTGATGTGAGCAACTAAAGATAGGGAGACAGGATTGAGGTTACTGTTCAGCTAGTGAAATAACATTCAAGTGTGGCCATGTTTCTCATTATTTATTTTTTGTTCACAACCTTTACTGGTAGCTATTGGGCAACCCCTTCATATATGTTCTTTCTAGCCAGGCTTTCAGTGATACATTTACAGTGTGGTCAGCTTTAAAAGCCATGGAATTGACTGGTATTTGATAGCACTAGTATGGGAGGTAGATGATAAATACTGATCTTCTGATAATTTGTATGTTAAACAACTTAGGATATGTATCACAAATATTCACACTGACAGAATGGCCCAGGTTGGGGATGGCTGCTGCTTGCTTCAGGCTTCTGTTGGAGCTGAAGCATTCAAGGCTCAGTTATGAGAACTTGCTAAATTGGTTAACCTATAGCTGGGGGCAGAGAGCTGTTGTTCTTTGAATTCTATCTGGAAAATCTATAGTATGTTTTGCACTAGCGAATCTCCTAACATTGTGCCTGCTCACATGACACATGTACATCTGTGACTGGGACATCGAGAGAAGTGAGGTCCTTCCTAAGGTGTGAACAATATGGTGAACAGCTTTATAGGGCTAAAAATCAGAGAAAATAATGTATTTATAGCAAAAAAAAAAAAAAAGTGAATGCCTTGAATGAGCTGTTCCTCTACACTGAAGAAAACTAAGAGGCAGGGAACATAAATTTCTGGAGAACTTTCATAAAAGTTAGATAAGTTATTTAACCCAACCTCAAACCAGGCAGACAGTGTGTTTTTTTGCCATCCACTTTGTGACTTTGGAACTTGTACTTAAAGAAAAGAGAGAGAGAGAGAGAGACTCATAAATAAGACTCACAATAGCGCAGCCTACGTCAGCTTATTGCATCCATTTGAGTTTTGAAAGGCTCCGTCAGCACTCACAACCCCATGGGATAAAAAAGCAGCCCATTGTATTATTTACAGACATTGGCAGAGCACTGAAGGTCACAGATTGTGTTACGATAAACAGACATATATTAACAGGCCAGTAGGGTTTATAATATCATTGTCTCTCTTAGTTTAAAGGTTTGTTTTTATTCTTTGCTCTCAATTCTCTAAAAATAAATCAAGCTAACTCTCCTCTGGTTATACCAGGCATTCCTTGGAGAGTCAGGCAGAAGAAAGTTTGGCCCTTTCCAGCACAGTGGAAAAGTGGGCAAGAGTGGCTGTGGTGGACATCTGGTGCGGGCTGAGGGAGGAGTTCTTTGTCATTTTTTCCCCGCACTCTACAGCATTTGTAAAGGAGATTGGATGAAARACTGAAGCTTCATTAAAATGTTTTCATTTTGTTTTCCTGTGGCCAAAAATCTCTCCATGGAAGTATGAGGCTATTTCAGTGAAAACACAGTGACTACCCCGTGTAGTACCCCACTCCATCTTAATTAGTTGGGCTATTAGAGCTTGCTAAACCAGACAATCTATGAAGTAATGTTAAGTTGAAGGGAGAAGTGTCAACGGAGGGCAGTGTTTTTCTTGTGTTGTCTGTACAAACTCCTGTTAACAGTAGGAGAGTACTAAAATTAGATACTCTGTAAAGCTAATCCCATTGTCAGAAACACCCCAAAGAAAAGTTAGATTTGTAACACTTGCACATTTTACTGAGTTTTCCTAGAAATAGTCTTACTCACTTCACATCTGTGGCACTGTGCCCCCTCCTTAGATATCGCTCATGTACTTAATGTACCTGAGCGATATCTAAGGAGGGGGCACAGTAATGTAATTATTCCTTTTTTTGAATTATTAGTGCTTCCAAAGACATGGTGAAAACAATTCCCCATCTTCTGCCTCTTGAATGCTTGCTTCTATTCCCAGTAAAATCTGTGACAAAAAGCAGCACCCTCCTTCTTTTGAACTCTCCAGATAAGTGATTTGCAGTGGGATTGGACAGATAAATTTCTTTATAGATTTTCCATCCCCCCATTTTCTTCTCAGCACTTTTCAGGCAACATAGATGAGCACAGAAGAGGCAGGGAGTTACAAAGGTGCTTTCTATCATTATCGTGTTGCAGTTGTTTTCTTCTATAACTCATTTTCTCTCAATGTTTAGCTCTGATGTACCACAGAGGTTTGGACCAATTGAGTGGGAGTTGTTGATCCTACTCATCAAAAGGAAAATGCTCCTCTAAACTGATCAAGTAGCTTAAACTTCCTCCCCAGCTGTTCTGCTCCTTTACAAACAAATGAAGTGTTTGGCTCAGAGGTGAAGTTGCTTTAGATCTGCGGCTCCTTTAATTTGTGAGTGAAAGGGGGCCTTCAGGCTCTGGGCTGGTCGGCATGGCATCTTATCACCTGAAATGCCGGATGGGTTACTTGGCTGCAGTGACCTGTCAGACAACAGGCCTGCAGAATTTGACTTTGTCCAAGTGGTAATAGGTATCCCAGAAGGGTCTATGGGACAAAGGGCACCAGAGCAGAAAGGCTGCTGTTTTGTTAAGAGCTTTTTTTTTCGAGGCAGAAGGACATGCAACCGTTTTACTGTAATAATGGTGGTGGAAACTTGACATCAGATCCTGCTGTCCTTTTCTCTCTCTAAATTAAACTAACAGTGTGGGTCCCACTCCTCAGATAAACTTTATTAACTTACTCCGTTCTGCCTTGATCCTCCAGATGTCACAGGCAAAACAGAGTACTGCACTATGGAAGAGAAAGATGAAGAAAATCATTTTAATGAGCACTAGCCCTGCTTCTATCTTTTTGCCTATAAGTAGCTTCTGTCAGAATAAATATAATTCAGCATGATAACTAAAGAACTGTGTTCCATCTTCACTGTGAGACCGTGATCAAGTTGAGCTCAGGGCTTTTAATAAACACTGTGTGCTGACAATAAYTGTTGTGTTACACAGATTCATTGGAAGTGTTCGAATGTATTATGTCAAGAAAGGTGGTGCATTAGAAAAACTCATTATCTGTTAAAGTCTGAATTATTTAAATTATATAAAGGCCTAATTGCAATACAGGCTCTGACTGATTTGCAGTCCAGAGTAACTTGAACCTGAATGCCTTGGACTTCCAGAACATTTAGAAATTAGCCCAAAGTTTTGGTTTGGAGGTTCCTTGCCTCTTTCTCGTCTGTTTCAGGAATTTGTATCTTAAATGCCATCCATAGGAAGTATTTGCAAAAGAAATGAATTACTTAGAGAGGAACTGGGAGGAGGTTTCCTTCCTGAAATCAGAGCTGGCAATCTTTCTAAGTTATTTAATGGTCCCAGTTTCTGAAAACATATTGAAGGAAATATCTTAACAATGAGATAGCCACTTCGCCAAATACTAATTGGTATTGTGTTGAATTTACCTCAGCGGTACATTCTGACTTCATATCTCCTCCTCCCCTATTACCTCTTAGATGTGTTTATTTGTTTGTTTTATTTTGTCCTGGAGTGTATGTGGACTGGCAGTCTTGGTCAGGACAGAGTGTACTTTAGCTGCCTCTCTGTACAGCCTCAGAATGTACCCTCTGAGACAGAAACCTGTCCAATTTCAAACTATGTGCAGAAATGTCTGTTTTTTCAGGTACTCTCTCATCTTTACCAGGTGATCCCAAAAGCGTTTTATAAATTCTCTGCGGTAAAAGAATTGCTTCACTCTTTGCCAGCAAAATGCAGCCAGCTCTGAAGTGGGACCTGGCATGTGTTTAACTGTGCCTAGTAGCATGGCACAATAGCTTCAGAAGGGAAATGAAGATGAAGGATGTGTCCATTTAATATTGTGGGGGGATTTCAGGCAGTCAGGATATGAAAAACAAGGTGATCCTCTGAAATAAACATTGAATTATAAACCAGGAATTCCTGCCTCTGAGTCATGGGGCAAATCCTTTGGGGGTAAGTCCACAAAAGGAATTAGGCGCCTCAGTGCTGACAGACTAAACTATTAGGTTAGAGGCCACCATGTACTCTTAGCAGATTTTTGTAGGAGGAGGACTTGCTTTGGCAGCTGATGTCAGGAAAGACCTGACAGTTGTCAATCCTCAGTGGACAGAATTATTTCTGTCATGTAATGTAAAGTCTGTGAAGTTTGGGAACTTTCCTTGGCATCTCCCATTAGTTAGTGTAGGTGGCTCTGCTATCTGCACGTTGCCTTTTGTGGTTCTTGGTGCCAGGTTTCTATGTCCCCCTGTGTACTGAATAGAGAGGCTAATCTAAGGAGTGGATTCTTGTAGAAACACAGTGTCTGCCTGTTGGATGCTGCATCGCTCACTGTTGGGATACCCCAAGCGCTTCTTGGGGAAAGGTTTTCCTAGGTTGTAGGACTGAAGTTGGGAGCCTAATTGTGCATTTAGCCTCAATTAGTAAAGAAGGGCCCTTTTAGATGCATTGGGTGCCAGCAGTTCCCATAAGAATCCAACTTTTATCAGTAAGCGCCCAGTTACAAATGTTGGTGCTTAACTGTGTTGCAGTCCAGTCTGGAATTGTTAATCTAAATCTTCCACTGTCTTACTTCCTTTTTCATCCAATGAAGGTAATACTACTATCTCCCCAGGGAACTGTGAGTATTTATTAGCCCATTGCACAGTGCTCTAAGGAATATGTTATTATATTTAAAGTTTTTATATTGAACAAAAAGGACAGGAGAGGATAGGGGGGCATTTATATTCATACCTTTTTTTTCTTTTTTGGTCTTGTTGCCAACAGAGAATACAAGGGCCTCCTGATGCTACTTAGAACAGCCATCTCAAACATCGACTGAGGGAAGAAAACAAACCGAGATGGAAGATGTTGCAGCTGTTTCAAAAGCTCTGTTTATGAGTTTGCCAGGCTCTTCTTTTCAAAGTTTATTTCCTCAGGGGGTCAATAGAGATGTTCCTAAAGCATTTAATGGAAAAAAATTACAAATAAAAATTCTCATAGGAAAGTGGCTCTGGAAACCACTGACCTAGCTTCCCATCTTTAATTTCTCCTGCTAATGCAATTTTGTCTCTCTAGTCTCCAATTGATCATGCTCTGAGGAAATAGAAGGGGAAGCTACATCTGAGGAAGTACATTCTACAGTGCAGTAACTACTGTGATGCTAGATATCTAAGCTTGCTTTAAACTAGTGAATTTGGTTATCATCAGTAACACTCTACTGTGCCAGAACAGAGCTCAGCACAGCCTGGTCAGCCATGTATGTGCTTTGACATGATCTTGCAGCTTGTGCTGAGCTCCCTGTGCTGCAGCAGCTGGACTGCTACAAATTTTGGAGCCAACTAATTTATAGCTAGCTTGGATGTTACACTGCAATGATGCGTCTAATGGAAGAACAAATTCTGGGATCTCTAAAAACTTGAATAACTGTTCAAAGATTCAGTACTTTACCAAGTGCTTCTGTCAGTAGAGGTACAAATATCCTTGTTCTTTGCTGAATTGCTTTCCCCCTCTAAAAGTTGTAATGCTTTTTGGTTGTTTTTTTGTGATGGCTCTTCGAGGAATAATTGCCCATCACAGTTATTTTGGATGATGCAAAATATAGGTCTTTGGTGGGTAGATATACGACACCCAGGTCAATGAGTTTGTGCCTGAAAATCCAGTTATGTATAATCCGTATTCATTTGATTTTAGGAGAGATCCGAAGTTGTACTTAGGTCCAGTTTGGAGCTTCATGTCTATCCTTTTTCTCTATAGTATAAACCACTATCATGGCTTTTGAAGATCACATTCAATCCAAAACAGTTGCTGGAATGCTATTTCAAATTAGGGGTTCAGTAAAAGCCTGGCTATAAACTTCAGGCTAGACTGGATCCAGTTCTGGACCTGGATCTAATCATGTTTATCTCAGTTGCATTAGTTTTAATAAAATAGAAGAACAAAAAGTACTGTCCCCAACTCTTCAACCCATTGGTCTCTGACATTGCAATTGCTCTCCTTTTTTTACTGCAGATTAAATTACTGCAAGATCTGGGCCACAGGTAAGAAGGTTCTTATTTTAATTAGCAAATAATGAAAGAGAGGACATGGATTTGTATATACATATATAGTTACTGCTTTATGCATTGCATCAAAGGCGCAAAAACAGCAGGAAGTACAAAAGGGTTTTATATCCTCATTCCAAACACATTTAAATTTTCCAATTCCAGTTACTGGCTAGTATCTCTTTAATTTATTGTTCCCTATGAAAATGTTGTTTGTATCATAAACCTTTCATAAATTACTTCATAGYACTCTTCTGTTGGCACATGTTCTTTCTAGCATCCCACCAGTGTCCATACAAATGTGTTACTATAGGGAATGTGAAAAGGTATTATTTTAATAAATCTTTGAATTGAACTTTGCATTGGATCTTGCATGTTCATATTAGTGACCACTCACAAGTGAATGCCTGTAAAGCTTATTCTTAGTGATGAACCATATAGATACATTCTGTGATGTGTTGCGTAAATTTACATATGGAGGATGTCATCTCTGCAATAAGTGATTCCAGGTACCTAGATCTGTTGTCATGAACCAAGTAAACACACTAAATTGGTTTAAGAGTGAGCACTGGTTCACATAAGTTCTCTGCAAAATTACTTAAAGGTTCTCCACATACATTTCTGTAGTCCCTGGCACAGCTCAGAAAAGCTCTGGTCTCAGGTAGGTTTCAAAATGCCATTTGTGGAATATGGTGCAGCAATGGAGTGATCCATTAATCTAGTTGAGCTTGTCTCTTGGCTGGAATAATCATAAACTATTTTGGACTTAGCCTATAAAAGTTTTTTGCCCTCCTGAAACTCATCTGATCCATCCACTTCTTGGAATGCTGTGCACTGCTTTGAGCACTTTTGTTTTGCCTTACAAATATGTCAAAATATTTAAAATTACAGGGCATTAGCTCATCAGACATCTCTGCAGAAGACAAGGTTACTGTGCCCGTAACATAAGCAACTACACAATGAATCCAGTGTCTTGTTATGGACATGTCTTCTGGATGGCAAACAAGCCTCATAGCCCATTGAAAACATTTGGGAAATAAGTTTTGAATCTGTTTCTGAACCAGATTAAAGCTGAGATTAGAGTTCAAACAATATATTATTGAAAAAACAGCCAAAGAACCCTTCTTTTTTTCTTCCTTGTCACCAGACTGAACTCAGTGAATATAAAATGAAGTGTGTTGCTGAGTACTTGCTTTTGGGGTAGACAAATAAAAGGGTGTCCTAAATTAGTCTGGTGTGGGGACAGGCCTGGACTTACCAGGTAGCCTGGAGAGGTGGTGTCTTGAGGTCTTGAGGGCTTTTGTCTTCCCAGTAGCACCAAATGGTAGTTCTCCTGGATGCACATGATGCTGTGCAGCCTCCCATCCACCCCATTTAGATCCAGGCTGTGGTTGTGTGATGTGGTTTATACTGTTCTGCACGTGAAAGAGCCAGTCCATTTCCATTTGTCTCATGAGAGACAGCAGGAAAAAGCAGTTTGCAAAACAGGGCCTACAAGTGTCATCATTCCTGTTAGTGATAACTGGAAGCTACMTGCTTCAGAGGAGAAGGGACCCTTTTGCCTCAAAGTCTAGCTCTGGCTGAAGATGGTTTGTTCCGATTCATGAAGAGCTGGGAAAGCACGGAGAGTTGCTTTTCACTTTAAAACATATCACTTTTTAAGTGTTAACTCTTAAAAGTGAGAAGGAAGTGAAGGGATTACTTTTCTAAATCAGTACTTTTAGCAGTTTGTTAATGCTTTCTGGTTATCACAGCCTGGAAGGAATCAGAATTTTGGGGTAAGGATATATGAAAGTCTCTACCTTTTTTTTTTTGTTTTTAACTCTTAAAGTTTAGGCTAGTGTTTCTCAAATAAACTTGCATGGATTTTCCCAACAGTTTTTCTGATGGTAAATGCTTCCAGTAAGAATTCGTTATTAGCCATTAACAATACTTCTGACAAAAACTGTAAGGAAAATCCTCAGGCCCTTTGTGGCCTGGCTTCTC
The DNA here is from genome assembly GCF_003343035.1 of Apteryx rowi. Classification (NCBI taxonomy): domain Eukaryota; kingdom Metazoa; phylum Chordata; class Aves; order Apterygiformes; family Apterygidae; genus Apteryx; species Apteryx rowi. The sequence continues at coordinate 3,121,707 of NW_020448974.1, forward strand.
TGCGCAGTTCTCTGGACAGCACCACATCCTGTTTGCACTGCGCGGAGTCACAGAGACCGACCATTTTGCTGCCTCGCTTCATTAACTTTTTAACATTTTTACTATTGCTGAGCAGAAGCTTTTGGGCTGAGATATAGAAATGCTGTACACTAACAGACTTTTCTTCCTTGGCACTGTTAATCTTTAATTTCCAGTGAACTAGCAGCTGCTTATTTTCTTTCCTAAAGTAAGTACATTTCTGTGGAAAACCAGAGGGAGCGCGGCCGAGTTCGCGCGAGCAGCTGCCTGACGGGGCCGCGCAGTGCGCGCCGCAGCCGCGCGGCCTGGCTCGCTGCTGCCTTTGCGCGACTCCCGCGCTGTCGCCTGCGCCTGAGGCGATGGTGTCGCCTGCGCCTGAGGCGATGGGGCCGCGGCCGCCGCGCTGCGGCCTTGGTGCGGCGCTGACCCCTGGCGGCCGCGGGCCTCGGGCGGTGGGAGCCGCCTGGGCGTGCAGGGAGCCTGCAGCTTTGGCCCTGCTTTCTGGACCGGCTGCCTCTTCCGTATGTATTTTTTTCTGTCTCTCTCCGTGCATAGAGTTAACGGAGCCTTGTGACTTTTATTCCTACAGCAGTATGATCTCTCCAGCTGGACCTCTGCCACTCTTCAAGAATGAAACCCAGGGTAAACCTTCCAGCCGTGACTTCTTCTCCCTTGCTGTATGTTTAGAGCATATGGCAGTTAATGACTTGTTTGTAAAATGCCGGGATATCTCGTGTCTGCAAAGAGTAAATATCCTTTTCATCAGTGAGTGAATAAACCCCAAAGTTTATTTACTTTTCTGGGGTGTTATGTGCTTGTTCTAATTCCTTTGTGAGCTCCATTCAGTTCAGGTTCTTAGTGCTGCAATTCATCACTAAGCTCTCTTTCATCATAAGCYCCCAGCTTCTGGGGGAAGGGGAAGTAAAGCTGTCAGATTGGCTGTAGCAGATCTGTTGTGAGGGAAAGGACAGGTACAGGGAAAGAAAAAAAGCTCAAGAAAAACAGAGTGATCAAATGAAAAAAAAATGACACCAGTTAAACTAGAAATTAAACTGATAGATAGAAATTATCAGTACAAATTTAAAATGCTAACACGTTTGTTTATTTAGAACTTCAAGGCTTTTCTGAATAGATTGGTGAAAGCAGAATAAACATCACTTTTACTGTTATTTGGGAAGTAATAAGCAAGTTGTCATGTCTAAAGAACCACAAAGAATGGGGCATTGTCTTCATCCTTTGAAATAGTCCACTCTAAATCACAGGTGCTCCCATAAAAAGAAGCATGGAGAGTCTAGCAATCATGAGAATGTGGCTTGCGTGGGAAGCTTCAATTAAATGTGAGCATTTTATATTTATGCAGGTAATTTGTTTTCTCACCAAACACAGATATGCTGGGTGGGAAGGCTGAAAGAATTCTCACCATTGCAGGAGATAATCACTGTAGTTAAGTTTTGAATTTAATACTAAAATAAATCACAGTTTCATCAGGGAAGGAGTCACCTGCAAAGTCTGATGACAGACAAACAAAATAACAGCATGAAACTGAAATCAAAGATTTAGCACCAACCAGCAAAGATCTAGGTAGCCCTTGCAAAGGAGCTCAGAATAGGCCCTGATCTGCCAGGGTCTGCAGCAGCATTGAATTCAGTGCGAGGCTGTAACGGTGATTGCTAGAAACGGGCCTCACCCAGCATCCATGGTCTGACCACACTCCCGAGCTTAGGGGGAATTCAGATTCAGAAGGTATTTTGACATGGTTAAGCCCGCAAATACAGTAAACTATTACTTGTGGTAAAGTTAGGATTTGGCTCTGAAGCTAATAGATTAGTACATCTTTTTTGCATCATCTAGAAAGTACAAGAGCGCTAGACAAAATCAGGGCCTTCTTTCAGGCAATGAAGATGTGACAGTTTTTTCACTGAACAAACGACAGGGACCAGTGTGACCGTTCACAATCTCCTGGTTGCTGCCCTGATTTTTCTGTAGTTGTCTTTTTGTTGTAATGTTTTGTTGGGGAGATAAAAGTAAAGCTTGGATTGAAGGCTTATTATGAGAGGAAAGAGAGTGAAAAGAGATAGAAAGGAAAGATGGAGGGAAGTGAGCAGCAAAAGGGGAGAGAACTGAAACGATTGCAGAGGGTTTGTGAAGAAACAACCAACCAGTCTGGTGACATTAGTGCCCCCACGCTCTGTGGTGCTGGCGATGCCCTGGAGAATGGGAGGCTGCGGCAGAATCGGTTCTGCAGAGGTTGGCCTGTCCCAAACAAACATTCACGTGTCTGTAGAAGTCCTGTGACTGCTAGAAGCAGAAGATATGCCTGGCAATAAAAGGCACTTTTACAGGTAACAGCATCATTGATCCAGGAAGACAATGGGCTCATTTCAGTTGCTGCTCTTGGTGTATTGGTCTTGTATAGGGATGTTAGCCATGAGGAACTGAGGAACCTATCTGATATACAGCTGGTGTAACAGACTGTAATATTGCCACCGGGAGTGTGTGTTTTCAGAAGCAAAATTGTATTACTCTGTTATTTAGCTGCCATAATCCAAGCCCTGTTCAGTGCTTGCAGAGGAAGTGTGACTGCCTTGTTCCACGACGCACTTATCAACACTTGCGCGGGGAGAGCTTGCCTTTAAATCCTCTGCGCTGGCTTTTTGTTTATTCATTTTTTAACTACACAGAGAGCCAAGTCTCCACTGCAAGTGACATGGTTTCACTTTGAAAATCAATGAGCTAGTGCTACGAGCACAGAAATGTCTTGCCTGTGAACTTCATGTTGTTCAGAGCAGCTGAACTGACAGCCCTGACTGACTTCTGTCTTCATGGAGCAAATCCATGCCAAATGTCTGAACTCCCTCGTGGCCCTCACCACCCACCCCAGGCTGCTCCCCGGTGCAAGCCTCTGGGGTAGTTCAGTCTCCAACCAGCAGTAAGTCACAGAAATTTGTCCTCTCCAAGTAGAATCACCACTTCTCAGCCCCAGCCTTTCCCTAGGGGATTCTGTTCAGGGATGAGTGCTTCAGAGGAAGGGAAAATGCTAATGCAGGGCTGCCGGCCTGTCCCCGGGAGAGGAGGGGACAGAGAGATTGACATCAATGGGGAAGGATAAGGGCTCTGGCTCAAGTGGGATGAGTCACGGTATTACTGGAAGGGGGGAATTTGGCATCCCTGTTTGACAGTAGGCTGAGAGAGTCTAATGGAAGAAAAATTGTCAAGTCTATTAAAATGCGGTCAGAGTGTAAGTCAATTTAATGAAAATTGCAGCCACCCAGGTTATTAAATTAGGATGAGATTGTCAATAGGAAATATAGATTTGCTTTTGAATAATTTTAAATTATTTAAAGCAAGGTAATAATGAAAATCTCACAGAGTCTCAGTAATGCAAAACATAGATTTGATTTTGTTACTGTTTGAGTTGGGTTTTATTTTTTCATTTCAACTTCAGGATTGTTAAAGGAGCAGGAGTTTTAAAAACCCAGACAAATGGGAATGCCAAGAGCTATAAAAGCTGCTATGAGGCAAAAGCTCAGAGGTGGCTGGAGATGAGCTGTGATTCTGCAGTGTTATCCATGGCAGAGCTGAAACCAGGTAAATCAAAGTGCATCTAAATGCAGTCCTTGCATGGAAAATAACAGCTCAAATTTTCTAGCCACTGATTGTGCTCAGATTACTGGGTTTTAGCACTCAGGACTAGATGGCCTCTATTGCTCCAGTTGCTTTGGCCATTAATGATAATACTTCTCACAAGCCAGTTGGACCTGCTGTGCCTGATGCTCCCCTATCTCTCACCGCATGTGGCCGTTGCCACTTGAGCAGAGGGTGCTCTGCCTCCAGATACAAACAGAAGCATTTTGCACTGCCCTGAATTCCTGGAAACGCCTGCATACAGGCAAAAGAGAGAACAAGAGTGAACTGCCTCCCTGGCTGCAATTTTCAGATGGATTCAGTGAACAGAGCTGAGCCCTGACACAGAGTATTCCTTAGGGCTGKAGCTTTTTGGAAAAAACAGATCTAAATGTACTTACAGCATGCGCTGGGCACCAAGCACTCTTGAAAAACTGGTTCTGCCGGTGGCTGCTGAGCCTGTAACAATCACTAGACAATCTGCCCCCTTGGCTGGAAGTCGGAGACCTTAAGGGAGCAGAGAGGGGAAATATGCAGACTTAAGAAGAGAGACTTATGTTCCTCCCAGGGACCTCGGAGGCTAGTTGATCTCTACAGAAGGATGGTATGTTCAGCATGACTGAAAGTATTAGCTGGCTCAGCCCCCAAACCTCAGAACATTGTGTACGCTGCTTAAATCCAGTTTAGTCATTGCTGGAGGGAGGCAAGGCTGCCTTATTAGAAAAGAACCCTGACACGCACCTGAGTTTTGTCAAACAAAAAACACCGAAAGTTTTTTTTTTTAACTCTCTTTATTTCATTTCCTTTTCTTTTTACTTTTCTTGCTGAAGGTGATCTTCTCCCACTGACTTGATTTCTTTTTGATTGAGGATGAATCACACAATCCTGCATGTTTATCTGTATACTGAATGAGACTGTGGAAAGCAGATTTGATTAATGTTCCCTACAAGGAGAAAACGATAATTGATACTTTTTGATTACAACTTTTCTGCATTACGGTCTAGTTTTTCAGCTCATAATCATTAACAGTATAATAGAGACTTAAGTAAATGGCTACCTTTTCCTCTTTTGTAGTAGATATAGGTCAGATTTTTGTGTTTAATGGTTATTATCTCTGACACACTAATTAGTGCACTGACTGGCTCACAAAGGTCACGTCTGCATACAAACATGGACAAGGCTGTGTACTCACATCAACTGATTCTCCTAATTGCTGTGTCTTCTGGAGTCATTTTCACCAGTGCAAAGTCACTAGTTTGCCTTGGTAGCTGTTTTACACCTACTTTGTACTTATGTCAGTGAAAGGAGTGTCAGGAGTCCTCACGTCCACAGCCCGTGTCCCTCTTCTGCACTTCATAAATAAAAGCAATCATGCCTCACGCATCCTTGACTTTTCAAGCTCTGTGCAGTTGCAGTCAAAGGGACGGAGCTGTTGCCTTTCCATGAGGAAATGAGTGGAGCTTTTATTCCCCATCTCTGACCAAAGCACTTAGATGGTTTTAGGCCCAGTGGATTGTTTCTAATAGCAGGCAAAATTGATCACTCAGGTACTTTGATGAAGCCTTTATTATTTTTTTTATAAAGAAAGCACGAAATCCTGTTACCTCGAACAAGGGAGGAATCACACAATAGCAGATAGTTTCTTTGTAAGCAATTTCAATCCTTTCAGCTAGCACTTTATCCAGAAGCACTCTCTCCACCGGCTTTTTAGTGGAGTTTATCTGGTTCTGCCTGGTTTTGAGAGAAGGCTGCTTCTGTCAGCCCGCAGGAGCACACAGCGGCTCTACGCACTGCCCTTCCCCACATCTGCAAAGCCCGTCCATGCAGTCAGGACAAACCATGAATGTTAGCTTCTTCTCCACTTTTGCCCCCTTGCCTTCTTTCGTAGGGGGCTCTTCCTCTTCCAGCTGCCTGGTTGTGCAAGAGAGGTTGTTTGTTTCTTATACTGGTTGCCAACAAAAGGCAATAGCTAAATGTTCTGGGGTCAGTGAGGTTTTGCCTGAACACTGTGTGTGGGTGGCATTAGGATTAGATACTCAGTATGTATCTTTGCTTTGAGCTGAAGACTAAGACCTTTGCATGCTTGCTGTCAGTGATAAGGAAGATGTGTTGGAATTGGGACTAGATGAGATTGTCACTGCTCAAGTAAGCTTTTACTTTATGCTCGTCTTGCCACTAGAGAGAAACAGCTTGTTGACCAGTAAGCAGTATGCCTTGCTAATACTGGGTTGAATTTCTCCTCATTCCTTGTCCCACTTATCATATTTAACCTTGAATTTATTTGTAGAGAACTGCACAAGTCCTGTTTAAGACAGGAAGAAACAGAAGGAAAGCCTGGACATGGTGTGTTCTCTTGCAATATTGTCTTGGACAGTTTCCAATCTGTTAATGAATGAACACTGACATCTAAACCATCCCCAGGGGAAGTTCAAGAACCATCTGAGTTCAGTAAGAGGTTCCTAAATAGCTGTAACAAACCCATACTTCAAAAGAAATGCATTTTGCTATTTTAAAACATTAGAGTTTTGGAAGGCTTTGAATATCAAGATTAATTCTCTGTCTATATGCAATATAAGGTGGCACTGACTAGTGAGTGTGTCTCACTCAAATCTGGAAGGTTTAAATATAGCCTGGACTCTGGATTTGACAGTCTAAAGGGTTAAGATATGACTGTTTTGTTTTTTTTTCTCCCCAGAGCAGACTGTGCATGTACTTATCAGATTCCGTAGTATGTCTCACTGGATTAATGTGAAAAATATATTATGTTAGCTATTAGCACTTGAAATTTTGACTCAGGGATTCTGTTTGGATAGATTACTGAGCAATGCTTAATTGAAAGATTTAATGATGCTCTGAACAAGATATGACTCACTCTTGAACAACAGGGAACAGTTCCTATACGTGACAGAAATGAGGTCATATGGAGCCAGATGTTATCCTGCACTGTGTGAAGCTATTTGCATAGGGTAGCAATATAAGATGGATGTAGAAGCTGAGCAGAAGGAGCAGGGCAGCTGGCAGATTTGGAGACTGAGGTATGCACCAGATCATTGAAATTACAAAGTGAAGCTGAGTGGGGTAATCCCACTGCCTCACAGTAGACATCTACCTTGGATGTCCAGACTAAAAGGCTGCTCTTCTCTCTAGTACAGTCACTGAAAGTCCTGTTCTGAACTGCCCTTTGGAGGTGCCTGCCTCTATTCACTGCATATAATAGGTAGTCTAAGGAGCACAGGTTCCTTATTTAGCCACTTCAGTGATCAGCACAGTGAGGTATTATTTAATATGTCTCTGTGCTTGAGGTTTTCATCCCAAAGTGACATAAAGATAATACTGTTGAAAAAAAAGAGTATGCAAAGTCTGAAAAAAAAATCCAGTTCTGGAGGCATTCAGAACATTTTGTTCCTGAGACTGGGTCCAAATCTGCTAGAGATGAGGGCCAGCATGGAGCTGTCACTGGTGTTTGGTTGCAGGGGGAGAAGGGAAAGACTGGATCTTGGCTGTGATTATTTTGAGTGAACTGGCAAGTACTGACTACTCTGTTACAGACAATCATTTAACATGGGAAAATGTCAGTCCTGTGTTTGCTTTCAAAGCTGTGCTCTTGTTCATACCTGGGCATAAGTGCACCTTCATGTTCTCCTCCAACAGGAGAGGATCATTTGGCAGTACAGTTGTTCTTGGGCTTTCAAACAGCTTCGCCATTATCTTAGAGTGTTTTGAAGGTGAGGGTCCCCAATACATAGTGCTGTAGATCACAAGTGGGCTGCAGAAACATGTGATTATTGAACAGATAGATAACAGAGCAGTTAAAGAGAAATTGAAATCAAGTCTTGATGCTTTCTCTGAGTTTTGACAAGGCATTTTAACTGTTCAATCTTCTCAAAAGAATGATACCTTATTCTGCAGGGTTTTTAGAATTTGCAATTGTTTAAGCCCAGTCTTCTGGGCGAAGCTCAGTGTGTGACATGCCCCCATTTAAAATAAGACCTGAGTCTTACTCCTTTTTTTTCTGAACTGCTGGACTGACTGGCATAGACATTCAGGATTGTTCTACAATGTGTGGATATGGACCACATGGCTGGAGAAGCCAAAGTCTCTTCAGTGTTTTATCCCTCATTTGTAACTAAGAATTCACTTAGTGCTGCAGTTCCTGATTAGATGTTACCAGATATATGTTCAGTTCTGGAACAGATGTTAATGCTCTCAGAACAAAGAAATCTGTGTGAGACATGACTATTTTTTTGGTTAGTGTTGATGTTTTGAATTCAGCCAGCATGATCCAGAAACAGTTCCCATTAAGTCTATTGATAGGAGTCTTTCCTCGAAGGGGACACTCAGGAAACGTCACTTGAATTATCTTTCAAAATAGATTAGTTAAATTCTATTAAGCCCCTATGCAGATATTCTTATTCAGAATTAAGTGGCATTAATTTCATTTAGTGTACTTCACTCTGAAACTGAAGAAGGCTAAATCAAATGAAGGCCACTTTAATTCTCAGTAACAACATCCATGCAGGACTGTAATATAACTTCACTAACCACTTTCAAATCACACTTGTGATTAATTTGGATTATTTTTTCTGCCTTTCCATGTGAAGACAAGTCAATAAAATTGTCATAGATGACCTGATGATACTTTCTGCTGTGTCCCCTAAACATTATGGACCTAATTCCTCCTGAATGTTGGACAAGTTGGTTCYAAGTGCTGGGTGTGAAGATTGCTGTTATTTCTAGTCTCCAGGCAATGCTCTTTTCTCTTTACTTGATTTATATTAAGTGCATGAGTGTAGAACCTGAGTGTCTGTCCAGGCAAGAGCAGAAAGCTACTGCTGGCTGGGGTTAATGTTCCTGTGATAGAGTTGTGTATATGGAAGGCTGTAGTGTATTTGCCTGGTTTAAACATGTAGTTTCACCTGTTCAGTATCAGGCATACTAAATTTACTTGTAGTTTTAAAATAGGTGAATTATTTGGCAGCTAAAAGGTCAGGTCACTTGCTGTTTACTTTGTGCTTTGCTTTTCCCAATTAATAGAAGACTGTAGCATCTGATGGCACTGTCAAGGATTCCTCGTATAATGCCTGCGCAGACAAAATGTAGAATAGTGCCACTGTATCCCCCATACCTTCTCCCAGCTTTGTATTTTATCACAGTTGCACTCTGAAGTACTCCAGAGCGCAGCCAGCATATATTCTAACTCACAAAGGTCTCTGCAGAGGGAGGGGTATTGACTTCTCTGTCATGTGCAGATCAAATTTCAGCCTTTCAGAGTTTTGTCCAATTGCCAGGTACACTGAAATCCAGATAGCAGCTCTTGCAACCTTCGTGTGACTTTGGCAGCCTGCACATGGCTATGCTGCACAGCACATGGGCTCACCTCTTCACCAGAGATGGACGGCACCACAGGTAAGCAAGCACCAGCCATGAGAAACATCAAGAAGGTTTTGCAGGCCTGAGAGAGACCAGTGCTAATTCACAGAGTTCAAACTGTTAGACCTAGGCTGCACTGTAAAGCACCTTCCCTGGGAAGAGGTCTGCCTCTGGGTGTGACCTTGGCTGTGCAATTCTAGCTCTGCACCCATGCCTGCTGGGGGACAGCGCAGGGATTTTGCAGTGCCATGGCAGGGCTTGCAGAAGCCAAGATGTTGAGGTTGTTTTTGCCTGTTCTGTGAATTGATGTGATCTCCTGGCAGCCACGAGAGGCCTCTGCTGTTGCCCTTCTGCCAATACACCAGCCCAAAGCTGCAAGGAGTTAGGTGGAAGTTAGAACCTCCGCTGGCTCTGGAGGGCACCAGCTTGTATTTTTATAGCAAGGAAATTAGTCTTCTCTGTGTGCAAGGATTTGGTGTGAGTAGTACAGAGCTGTTTCTCCAGAGATCCTTGGCAAACTAGAAACCTTTAATAAATAAATAAAAAGGGAGGGAAAGAAGGTGATCACAAGGACAAACAAGGTGGAGAGGATCTATCGTCAGTTCAGCTTTAAAAATGAAGCAGCAATGCACGAAAGCAGAAGAATGTGCTTTAGCATAGGAAGCATCAGGAGTCCGAAGCCTCTGCAGGTCCCAGGGGGATTTTAAAAGCAGAGGGGAGCTAGGCTCAGGGAGCTAGCTGGGGAAGTCCTTCAAGGAGGATATGACCTCCTGTGCTCCTCTGTGACAGTGAGAAGCCAGACAGAAGCACTGGGTATGTGCTCAGGAGCAGGGATTAGTGGGTGGGGAGCAGAGATATGTTGGAGGCCAAAATGGGCAGATTTGCAACTAGAAAGTGTGGCGGAGGAGGAGGCAGAGAGTTTGGGTCCAAGAACAGCAGTGAAGCCATGGGCAGGGAGAGAAATGGGAAGCGCTGGGAACGCTATTGTTCGTGTTTGACAGCCCAGCAGAAGACAGGCACGCACACACTGTGGAAGGAGTGTATTATTCAGGAAACTCATTCTCTCCTCCTCACCCATAATCAGAACCAGCTGCAGCCCACTAGGAAGCCTTGGCCTTGCAAGTRCATGTTGGGTTGGCGTACACACAGAGTGGGCAGGGGGGTGGTGTTTGTTTTTTCAGTGCTAAGCCTCTTTCCATTGTGTTTAATATTGTACAGATAACAAGAGCATGATGCAGAAGACAAATAACATCCAGTAAAGCTGTTTTCACACAGGCACACGGAGCTATGCATGCCAGGATTCACACATTCGGGCACAGCTGCTGCCTCATTCATTTTAAAGCTTCTCTGCATAACAACTGCGAGCAGGCCTGTCCTGAAGTTCTCAGGTCTTCCCCAGGAGATCTCATTGAAGGCAATGAGAGACTTGTGAAAACCATGTGAAAACCCAAATCTCATGTAATGTTCTCTTCACAAAAGTACAAGCTTTAAACTGTCCTGAGCTGTGAAATTCTGATGATGGCATTACAGAAAGAAATGTACTGAGTCTCACAGTAGCTCTGGGAGAGAAATATGACTTCTTATTTTACAGCCCTCTCAAGCACTGCTTTTAAGAGGCATTTAGATGTCTTCCTCACATATTCTGAAAGATTAAAGTCCTTTTTTTCAAAAGCAGCTCCTGACTACTGACGCCTTTTTCTAGAACCTGCAGGCCTGTCGTTTCTGAGAATGATTGTGTATTTATAAGTAGAATACTGAAATATTAAGAATAAATAAGCATGACTTTATTCTCTTGTCTTTTTGTAGGATGCATGGAAGATAAATTATCCAACAAAAGGATTTACTCTCTCTCACAGCATTGAATGATTCAGAAATTCAGAAGCTTCTTCCTTTTTCCCTCTTCCATCTGGTTGGGACCTGCCTTTGGAAGAGGATTCCCAAGAGGCCACACACACTGCGGAGCCCAGGTAACCTGGTCAGACACTGCTTGTGTCTTGTATTTCCTAGTGGCTGGCTCCAGCCTTTGCTCAGCATGTATTACTCTATAGAAGCCTCTAACTTGAGGTGGAAAAATTATTCTCCTGAGGTCAGGTCTTTTAGTGTGTGTTGCCTAAGTAAGGTGCAAACAGTGGGTAGAAAAGCTTCGGAACATCTAGTGAGTCGTTTATAGTTTAACACAGCTGAACACAATCAGTTACTGTGTCTGGCACAGACTATATTCCTATGGAAGAAACCTGTTATTAAGAAAACAAAACCCATTATCTTATCTTCAGACTTTGGAAATACTAACATCAGCTTTGTATAACGATACAAAGGTCTGCTTATGTACTGCGAGAGCTATAAAAAGAAATATCCTAGATAACTGAACACRCTTTTTACATATGTGGAAAATATAATAGTCTTTTAAAATTAAAAAATCACTGGATGATGAATAAAGATGACACAATGATCAGAGAATGCAGTCTTTTGTTGGGTACCTAAAACTCAGGGGGACTTGAGACTGCTCAGTGCTCTGCTTGGACATTCAGTGACTTGAAGGATCTGACCCTTCATTTGGTGAGCTCAGTCCTTTCCCCACTGGAGCAGATCTTGCTGGATGCTGACCACCCTCAGTCACCTGCAGGAAACCCACTTTTAAAAAGAGCTACTAAGAACCTTGAAGAAACCAGAGACAATAATTCCAGGGCTCTGGATTCATTTTCACAAGCACTGAATTGTCCTTGACATGCAAAGAAAAAATAGTATGATTGCTATTTGCATCTACTTTTCAATTAGACTGCAAACCATACTGCATACTAAATATATAATGCCTACTATAATATGACCCCTAACATTGATTGAAATATATTTGTAGATATAATAAAGATGCTAAAATACTTGAAAATTAATATTTTGTATTTAACTCTTTGCATGAGTTAATTTGGAGCAATTTGAATTTGGCTTGCATATCCCACTAATTTTTGGCTAGTAAAAAAAATTAACTTTTGCATCATCACCTCATAAAGTACCATAAATTTGAACACTGGTACAGAATAAAGAGATTCAGAAAAGTCTCTTAGGATTCTTTATGATTTTACTTGAATTGAAATTGTTAAAGTGAGGGGAAGCGAAGTGAGGAGAATTCACAGGGCCAAATTAATCTATGGGGCAGCTGAAGAAACCTGGGTAGCTCGGGCCAACATGAATCTGACCCAGGGTGGAAGTTGTAATCTTGTTATTAACTGTTTTCAAAAGCAAGAGCAGTGAAGTAAAGGGTAAAAGCAGTGGTAAGGCAGTAATATAAGGCTATAGGGCTGCTGCATGAAACTATCTATTGGATCAAAAACCTTCTGGCAAATTTTGGTAAATGTTCTTTCTCAGCCTGCTGCAAGTTGGGAAATGCAAAGAGAAGATAAAACGACCTCTGGCATGGTACATTTGCTAGGGTAACCACCGAGCTCTTTGGGTAACAGAATTTGTGGCCCCCTTGGTATAATGTTTTGATCTCAAACTATCTTATTTTGCTTGCTGGCATGTACGTCTCCCGCAGGCAGGAGCTGTTTCTAAGAAATTATTTAGCCAGAAATTGCAGCAGTAAACATGAGCTGCAAAACCCGATATGTAGTTCATGTATATTAAAAAAAAAAAAAAA